>NW_027455823.1:0-25000 GCF_040206685.1 Ascaphus truei
CTCCTCTCCTGCGCTGATACATACAGTACTGCCTTCTCCTCTCCTGCGCTGATAAATACAGTACTGCCTTCTCCTCTCCTGCGCTGATAAATACTGTACTGCCCGCTCCTCTCCTGCGCTGATAAATACAGTACTGCCCGCTCCTCTCCTGTGCTGATAAATACAGTACTGCCCGCTCCTCTCCTGTGCTGATAAATACAGTACTGCCCGCTCCTCTCCTGTGCTGATAAATACAGTACTGCCCGCTCCTCTCCTGTGCTGATAAATACAGTACTGCCCGCTCCTCTCCTGTGCTGATAAATACAGTACTGCCCGCTCCTCTCCTGTGCTGATAAATACAGTACTGCCCGCTCCTCTCCTGCGCTGATAAATACAGTACTGCCCGCTCCCCTCCTGCGCTGATAAATACAGTACTGCCCGCTCCTCTCCTGTGCTGATACATACAGTACTGCCCGCTCCTCTCCTGTGCTGATAAATACAGTACTGCCCGCTCCTCTCCTGTGCTGATACATACAGTTCTGCCCGCTCCTCTCCTGCGCTGATACATACAGTACTGCCCGCTCCTCTCCTGTGCTGATAAATACAGTACTGCCCGCTCCTCCCCTGCGCTGATACATACAGTACTGCCCGCTCCCCTCCTGCGCTGATAAATACAGTACTGCCCGCTCCTCTCCTGTGCTGATAAATACAGTACTGCCCGCTCCTCTCCTGCGCTGATAAATACATTACTGCCGCTCCTCTCCTGTGCTGATAAATACAGTACTGCCCGCTCCTCTCCTGTGCTGATAAATACAGTACTGCCCGCTCCTCTCCTGCGCTGATATATACAGTACTGCCCGCTCCTCTCCTGCGCTGATAAATACAGTACTGCCTGTCATGATAGAGAGGATTTGACCCGGGATTAAAGGGGTTACACCCCCATTTGACCACCCTCTACTCTCATCAGGGAAGCAAGGGGTTAACTGGACTGAGGTCCAGTAATGTGTTTTTACCTTGCTTCAATATCCAAATGTTTATTCCCCTGTGTAAATGTATTGTGTTATCCTGGTGTTTGCACTCACACATACACTAGGGTTGATGCGGGAGGGAAGGGGTTAATGTTAAAATAGTGATTATAGTCCTTTGTGTAATTTTGCCGCCTTTTCAGGCTCCTTTTTGCAGCCGTCCATAGGTCGCCATTAAGCCTCCATGCTTTCTAATGGCAGAAGTAGCGGTTTTGGACCTGTTTTCCAGCGACGACCAGCAGGTGGCGTCCGAGAGGAGGAATGGCGGTTTCCCATTGTAAGTCAATGGGCTCATTGACTTTAATGGAGATTCCTCAACGCCGGCCTCGGGGAACAGGTTGGCAGCCATCCAAACCGCAGACCGCAAAAGCGGATACAATGTCTTTTAAAAGAGTTTAATCACTACGGTCAAGTTCAACGACAATTGGCGTGGGAATCTTGGGTTCTAGGGCCCCTGGGAATAAAGTTCTTTTTGTCCCTAACCCCTAGGAACCCCTACACACGATCCACACCAGGTCCGGGAATGAGGGACCCCCGTAAAGGGTCGAGCGGAGAAGGAGGGTCGCACCATTGAATCTAATGGCGGCGGGCGCCATGCATTGTCCATGGCGGCGCCGGCCATTGATTCCAATGGGGAAAAGCCGCATAGCGAAAAAACGACTAAGTGTAAAATGTTGAAATGTGTAAGTCCATATCTCCGGTTCTGAAATGACCAGAGGGATGGGATTTGGGTGGCATATAGCCAAGGTTCCGGCTTTAATGTATGCCCCTTCCCAGCCCCCTCAGACGGAGTATGGACGAAGGTAAAGATTTGTGGATTTTCTTATAGACTTCAACGGCGGCGGTTCCTCCATTGAAAGTCTATGGCGGGAAACTCCATTGACTACAACGACGGAGTTGCTCCATTGAAACCCATGGCGGCGGAGACCGTTGTTTTCAATGGGGATTTAGTGAAACGCTGAGATTTCTTTTTAGCTGAGATTTTTATAATAAAATATGAAACGGTTTATGTGATATTTGTATAACTCTGGTTCCGAAGGTCGTAGGGGGCTGAAATGTGGACCCTATAGTGTACCACTTCCGGCATTAAGGTCTGGAAAGTTTGGACCCGCTGGACCTACCAGAACCGGGTATTTTAATATGCTCTGAAAAATGCAGATTCCATCTGCTATGTTAAATAAGGCAGGAAGCGTATCCTGAAGAATTAACATAGCCCCGTGATCAAAAGCTAACTGTCCTGATTGTTTATGCTAAGAGAAAGAACAAAGGGGCTGAATGTTTTTAAGTGTCGGTCTTCACACTTACAGGGAAGCCAAAATCTCCTTCAAAGAGATTTTTGCTAGACAGCTTGGCGCCTTGAGTGCAAGAGAAGGGTTGAAATGGTATATAAGTCAGAGTCACTCCTTACTCAAATGTCTTCATGTGTCTTCATGTATGATCTTCATGTATTGCTGTGATGTCAACATCTGAAACTGAATTATGGAAGAAATGGCCCATCCTGTATCCTGATGGCTTTCTTGTCCTAACCTTTCAGTAAGTGTCCATATTTTGTCTGTTATTTGTATATCTCGTGTGTTTACCTTTTTCAAGGAATAAATTATATTTTATCATATCTAAGTCTCGCTCCTCTCCTGCGCTGATAAATACAGTACTGCCCGCTCCTCTCCTGCGCTGATACATACAGTACTGCCCGCTCCTCTTCTGTGCTGATAAATATAGTACTGCCCGCTCCTCTCCTGCGCTGATACATACAGTATTGCCCGGTCCTTTCCTGCGCTGATAAATACAGTTCTGCCCGCTCCCTTCCTGCGCTGATACATACAGTACTGCCCGCTCCTCTCCTGCGCTGATAAATACAGTACTGCCCGCTCCTCTCCTGCGCTGATAAATACAGTACTGCCCGCTCCTCTCCTGCGCTGATAAATACAGTACTGCCCGCTCCTCTCCTGTGCTGATAAATACAGTACTGCCCGCTCCTCTCCTGCGCTGATAAATACAGTACTGCCCGCTCATCTCCTGCGCTGATAAATACAGAACTACCCGCTCCTCTCCTACGCTGATAAATACAGTACTGCCCGCTCCTCTCCTGCGCTAATAAATACAGTACTGCCCGCTCCTCTCCTGTGCTGATAAATACAGTACTGCCCGCTCCTCTCCTGTGCTGATAAATACAGTACTGCCCGCTCCTCTCCTGCGCTGATACATAGAGTACTGCCCGCTCCTCTCCTGCGCTGATACATACAGTACTGCCCGCTCCTTTCCTGCGCTGATAAATACAGTTCTGCCCGCTCCCTTCCTGCGCTGATACATATAGTACTGCCCGCTCCTCTCCTGCGCTGATAAATACAGTACTGCCCGCTCCTCTCCTGCGCTGATAAATACAGTACTGCCCGCTCCTCTCCTGCGCTGATAAATACAGTACTGCCCGCTCCTCTCCTGCGCTGATAAATACAGTACTGCCCGCTCCTCTCCTGCGCTGATAAATACAGTACTGCCCGCTCCTCTCCTGCGCTGATAAATACAGTACTGCCCGCTCCTCTCCTGCGCTGATAAATACAGTACTGCCCGCTCCTCTCCTGCGCTGATAAATACAGTACTGCCCGCTCCTCTCCTGCGCTGATAAATACTGTACTGCCCGCTCCTCTCCTGCGCTGATAAATACAGTACTGCCCGCTCCTCTCCTGCGCTGATAAATACAGTACTGCCCGCTCCTCTCCTGCGCTGATAAATACAGTACTGCCCGCTCCTCTCCTGCGCTGATAAATACAGTACTGCCCACTCCTCTCCTGTGCTGATAAATACAGTACTGCCCGCTCCTCTCCTGCGCTGATAAATACAGTACTGCCCGCTCCTCTCCTGCGCTGATAAATACAGTACTGCCCCCTCCTCTCCTGCGCTGATAAATACAGTACTGCCCGCTCCTCTCCTGTGCTGATACATACAGTACTGCCCGCTCCTCTCCTGCGCTGATAAATACAGTACTGCCCGCTCCTCTCCTGTGCTGATACATACAGTACTGCCCGCTCCTCTCCTGCGCTGATACATACAGTACTGCCCGCTCCTCTCCTGCGCTAATAAATACAGTACTGCCCGCTCTGCTCCTGCGCTGATACATACAGTACTGCTTGCTCCTCTCCTGCGCTGATACATACAGTACTGCCCACTCCTCTCCTGCGCTGATACATACAGTACTGCCCACTCCTCTCCTGTGCTGATAAATACAGTACTGCCCGCTCCTCTCCTGCGCTAATAAATACCGTACTGCCCGCTCCTCTCCTGCGCTGATAAATACAGTACTGCCCGCTCCACTCCTGCGCTGATAAATACAGTACTGCCCGCTCCTCTCCTGCGCTGATAAATACAATACTGCCCGCTCCTCTCCTGCGCTGATACAGTACTGCCCGCTCCTCTCCTGTGCTGATAAATACAGTACTGCCCGCTCCTCTCCTGCGCTGATAAATACAGTACTGCCCGCTCCCCTCCTGCGCTGATAAATACAGTACTGCCCGCTCCTCTCCTGCGCTGATAAATACAGTACTGCCCGCTCCTCTCCTGCGCTGATAAATACAGTACTGCCCGCTCCTCTCCTGTGCTGATAAATACAGTACTGCCCACTCCTCTCCTGCGCTGATAAATACAGTACTGCCCGCTCCTCTCCTGTGCTGATAAATACAGTACTGCCCGCTCCTCTCCTGTGCTGATAAATACAGTACTGCCCACTCCTCTCCTGCGCTGATAAATACAGTACTGCCCGCTCCTCTCCTGCGCTGATACATACAGTACTGCCTTCTCCTCTCCTGCGCTGATAAATACAGTACTGCCCGCTCCTCTCCTGTGCTGATAAATACAGTACTGCCCGCTCCTCTCCTGCGCTGTTACATACAGTACTGCCCACTCCTCTCCTGTGCTGATAAATACAGTACTGCCCACTCCTCTCCTGCGCTGATAAATACATGTAGCTAGGTTCCCCCTGCCTGCCAAGCCCCCCCCCTCACCTTCCTGGTGATCGCGGGAGCCGCCGAGCCCAATGGCGGTCCCGTCGGCCGATCGGAAGTTTGGGGGAGGTCAGAGTCCTGCTCGGGGGTTGTCGGGGACGCGTGCGGCCGGTTGTCAGGGCTGCGATCGCGTCGTTAGGGCTCCCGGCGCTCCCGAAGCAGGGCGGCGAGGGCGCCGCCAGCTTCTAAGTGTTTGCGCATGCGCAGTGCGGATCTTGGTGCGGTGGCCAGCCAGGGACATTGCGCATGCGCAGTGATAGCGTGCGAACCCTAGCCTACCAGGGACAGGCTCTTGGAAGGGACTACAAGTCCCATGAGCCTCAGCTGCGCCCCACGTGATGCCAGGGAGCCAATAGGGCTGACGTATTGCCCTGCAGGCAAGAAAAAGATACATTTCGCGGGTTTGCACCTACGCAGTCAGTCAGGACCAGGACAAGCTAGGGGGAGGAGGTGAGTGCAGGGGTGAGTGACCCACTGCATTAGGCCAGCAGCCCCCTAGGTCCCAGTTAGGTTCTGAGACACTGTGTAGCTTGTGGTGCTATAGGGACAGGCCCTAGATAGGGACACTGCCCCATTAGCTATTTGGATAGTCAGGGACACAGCGCTGAAGCCGTGCAGCCCCGCGAGGTGGGTTCTGGGCGCAGAACGCCACCAAAGACCCTGAGACTAAGGTGATATTATCCACGCTGGAATTCACCCAACGCGGTGCGGAGGACGACGTCGGATCGGGCGGAATCCCTGACGTAGTCTGCGGAACCCGGGGTGGGAGCCCCGGGCAGGTATCAATCTTCAAGTGCACCAACAATCCTACATTATACTCACACGGTACCGGTGGCTGCGCAGTCACACATATCATCTCACCTAAAGAGTGCGGGACATATTGTGTGGGGTTATTGGACACGGGGTGGGATCACCCGGTGTAGGTGGGAGCGTCCTGCGAGACGCAGTAGTTAGTGTCTCCTCCCGAGGGGGACACCTGTTATACATGAATACGTATTGCAACAGTAAAGTCATTGGTTATTTTACATACAGTGTGTTCAGTGAGATATATATATATATTTGTTCTGCGCGGAACCATTCCTCCTCTGGCGGGAGCCATCGCAGGTGGAGGCGTTGCACCACGAGATTGTGTTATATGTATGTACCGCAGGTTCCCCGTGGCGGAAGCTCAGCCCTCCTGTGAGCCAACAGGTAATGCACCACACCTATAGTAACACCGTATGTTTCTCCGCACCCACAGTATAATCTGCGATTGGGGGGGGGGAAAAACCCGTTACATACAGTACTGCCTGCTCCTCTCCTGCGCTGATACATACAGTACTGCCCGCTCCTCTCCTGCGCTGATACATACAGTACTGCCCGCTCCTCTCCTGCGCTGATACATACAGTACTACCCGCTCCCCTCCTGCGCTGATACATACAGTACTGCCGCTCCTCTCCTGCGCTGATACATACAGTACTGCCCGCTCCTCTCCTGCGCTGATACATACAGTACTACCCGCTCCCCTCCTGCTCTGATAAATACAGTACTGCCCGCTCCTCTCCTGTGCTGATAAATACAGTACTGCCCGCTCCTCTCTTCTGCCGATAAATACAGTACTGCCCGCTCCTCTCCTGCGCTGATAAATACAGTGCTGCCTGCTCCTCTCCTGCGCTGATAAATACAGTACTGCCCGCTCCTCTCCTGCGCTGATAAATACTGTACTGCCCGCTCCTCTCCTGTGCTGATAAATACAGTACTGCCCGCCCCTCTCCTGTGCTGATAAATACAGTACTGCCCGCTCCTCTCCTGTGCTGATAAATACAGTACTGCCCGCCCCTCTCCTGTGCTGATAAATACAGTACTGCCCGCTCATCTCCTGCGCTGATACATACAGTACTGCCCGCTCCTCTCCTGCGCTGATACATACAGTACTACCCGCTCCCCTCCTGCGCTGATAAATACAGTACTGCCCGCTCCTCTCTTCTGCCGATAAATACAGTACTGCCCGCTCCTCTCCTGCGCTGATAAATACAGTGCTGCCTGCTCCTCTCCTGCGCTGATAAATACAGTACTGCCCGCTCCTCTCCTGCGCTGATAAATACTGTACTGTCCGCTCCTCTCCTGTGCTGATAAATACAGTACTGCCCGCCCCTCTCCTGTGCTGATAAATACAGTACTGCCCGCTCCTCTCCTGTGCTGATAAATACAGTACTGCCCGCCCCTCTCCTGTGCTGATAAATACAGTACTGCCCGCTCATCTCCTGCGCTGATACATACAGTACTGCCCGCTCCTCTCCTGCGCTGATAAATACAGTACTGCCCGCTCCTCTCCTGTGCTGATATATACAGTACTGCCCGCTCCTCTCCTGTGCTGATACATACAGTACTGCCCGCTCCTCTCCTGTGCTGATAAATACAGTACTGCCCGCTCCTCTCCTGCGCTGATAAATACAGTACTGCCCGCTCCTCTCCTGCGCTGATATATACAGTACTGCCCGCTCCTCTCCTGTGCTGATAAATACAGTACTGCCCGCTCCTCTCCTGCGCTGATACATACAGTACTGCCCGCTCCTCTCCTGCGCTGATATATACAGTACTGCCCGCTCCTCTCCTGTGCTGATAAATACAGTACTGCCCGCTCCTCTCCTGCGCTGATAAATACAGTACTGCCCGCTCCTCTGCGCTGATAAATACAGTACTGCCCGCTCCTCTCCTGCGCTGATAAATACAGTACTGCCCGCTCCTCTCCTGCGCTGATAAATACAGTACTGCCCGCTCCTCTCCTGCGCTGATAAATACAGTACTGCCCGCTCCTCTCCTGCGCTGATAAATACAGTACTGCCCGCTCCTCTCCTGCGCTGATAAATACAGTACTGCCTGCTCCTCTCCTGCGCTGATATATACAGTACTGCCCGCTCCTCTCCTGCGCTGATAAATACATTACTGCCGCTCATCTCCTGCGCTGATAAATACAGTACTGCCCGCTCCTCTCCTGCGCTGATAAATACAGTACTGCCCGCTCCTCTCCTGCGCTGATACAGTACTGCCCGCTCCTCTCCTGCACTGATAAATACAGTACTGCCTGCTCCTCTCCTGTGCTGATACATACAGTACTGCCGCTCCTCTCCTGCGCTGATAAATACAGTCGCAACTTGCCCGCCACTCATGCGCATTCACGATGGGCGCTAGCTGTACACGCATGCGCGGCCAGCAAGCGATTAAAAAAAAAACAGGATTTTTTTTTTTTAAGTCTGGACTCGGGACAAATTCCAAGAAAACAGGACTGTCCCGGCTAAAACCCGGATGTTCGGTCCCCCTAACTATGATAGTTTGATACTATGATACTTCATCTACTGTATAATACTGTTACCGGTTTTGTCTTATATGTAACTGTCCGCCTCTGGACCCATTATGCCCAAAGGATTATCTAGGCACACTGCACATTGCAACTTAACTGCAGTAAACAAGCATATTTGCTGTTACACTGGGCATATGGCATACATCACAAGAAATTAAAATAAATCTGTGTTTACTGCAATTAAGTTGTTCCTGTTATTGGAAGTAAATTGGATTGACATAAATAAAGCACACGCACGCACGCTCGCTCTCTTCCACTGAAAGGAACAACTCATGGAGTAACAGTGATTAGGAGAGAGCTCTGGGACTGAGGCAAAGGAGAGACCGGGAAGGGATGTATATATGTATATTATATATTTATTGCGGATTAATTCCCTGCATGCGTGTTTGACTGAGCGGCAAAGGTCCTCCATTATCGCCGGTGACATGGTGACATGGTGACAGTGTGACATACATGCATAACAGGATACAAGGGCAGCGCCTCTCTGCTGCAAAACAGGAACACGTATAGCGAACCTGCCCAGCCACGCCATGGCAAAATGCTCTGGGAGCAAAGGAGTTAATCGAACCTCTTGAAGCAACAATCCCCCCTCCCCCTCCCTCTCCCCACCCGGATAAATAATTTTTATCGATCTTAAAATGACCCGGGTAGAAAAGGGAAAGTTTTTTTTTTTCTGGTCCCTTAAAATAAATTCCAAACATGGCCGCCAGGGTCCCCTATAGAAAGTCTTGACCTCCAAGGCTGAGCAGTGGACAAAACTGCCAGTTGGGGTCGCTGGAGGTCGGGGGTCCACGGATCATCTCTTGGGGTCCCCGGGTTCCAGTAAGTTAAAAAAAAAAGAATCCCCAGTCCCCTTTACTATATATATATATATATACATAATATTTCCATTCTTCTTCGCATTGCACAGTCATGTTGCTGCTGTGTCCGGCAATATCACCCTTTCTAAAATCTACAGTTGCATTCTGGGAATATCATTAAAACAACATCATTTTGCCGGGGGGGAAGTAAAAATGGCGACTGCCTTCCACAAACATTAAAACTGCAGAGGTTGCCATAGTAACATCTGATGCCATTGAAACAACAAACCATTGAAAAGTCAGTTTATGATTTAATTTATGGGGAGGTTTTTTTGGGAGTGGGGGGAGGGGGGAGGAGTTGGAGGAGGATTGCTGCTTTAACCCCTGTAGTGCCAGAGGAAACGTCACAAGAACAGCTGCTTCTCTCAGAGCGCCATCGCGAGGGGCCCCAGCGGGATCGCCAGGGGCTTCAGCGTGGAGTCGGAGAAACTCTCGTTCCGGGCGATTTTCCCTTCCCCCGCACGACAGCGCCTGGGCATCCCAAGCACCTCCCTCACCGTGTCCCGGAAATGCCGGCTCACGAAGCAGTAGAGGAAAAAGTTGACGGCCGTGTTGAGAAGAGCCAGCATGTTGCCCACGTCCATAGCCAGGTGGACCTTCCAGTCCGTGTTGACGGAGGACACATACATGTGGATGATGATGACGATGGTCCTGGGAGCCCAGAGCACGGCGAAGACAGTGGTGATGCCCATGAGGATGGCGGTGGTCTTGCCGAGGCGCAGCTGGTACCTCTTGGATTCCGTCTTCCTCCTCAGCCTGTGGATGATGACTGAGTTGGTGAGGAGGAAGATGGTGCAGGGGATGAAGTAAATCATGAAGCAGTGGACCCACTTGAGGATGCGGTCCAGTACCCCCGGGCTACCCGGGTCCCTCCACACATCGCTCCACCAGTAGAACGGGATCCCAGTCACGAAGGCAGAGAGAAAGACACTGGCAATGACCCTACGGGTACGCTCTGGGTAGGAGAGGGCGCGGTACTGCAGGGGATGGCACAGAGCCACGTAACGGTCCACGGTCAGGATGACGGTGATCCAGATGGAGGCGTGGTTGGAGGAGAACTCAAGGACGCTGACCATGTGGACGAAGGCAATGGGTACCTCCCGGTGGAGGATGGCGGTCTGCAAGATGAAGCCCACAAAGATGATGAAGATCTGGGTCAGGATGTCTGAGGTGGTGAGGGCCAGGAGGTAGAAGTAGGACGATTTCTTGGTTCTTGATGCCAGCCGTGAGAGGGCCACGGCGGTCAGAGCGTTCACTGGAGGGGGAAGAAGAGACGGTTCAGAGAAGTGTTACACATTAACCAATCAGATGAAGCTTTCACAAATAGAGAACTCGCATTGTCTACGTGGAATATGGCCCCATAAAGAATTACAACAGCTCTCTAGAATGTTCCATTCGCCTGCAATACAGACGGGAGTTTGTCTTTGAGTTTAATTTAACAATTTGACAAGTTATTCACTTACAGTAATTTGAGATATAAGGGATCTCTTTGAGACAGGCCACCGAACATTATAAAACAAGTATAGATATTGTAAGTCCTGCTCTGCTTTGCTGTACTATATGTTACAAGATCCTCCAGTACTGAATGCATTATTTGTATATGTGTTTAAAATATCTATATAACCTACCCAGCCTTGAAAATTGCAGAGCGGGTCCAACCAGCCTCACACTGGCAAGGATGGGGAGGGGGCGTAAAAGGCAGGGAGGGGGGGGGGGGTATATATATATATCATACACACACCCTGTGAGTGTGAGTCCCTGCAGAGGGTGACACAGTGAGGTGACAGTCGCACAGAATTAGAGGCTGCTATTATTCCGTGTGATAAATGCCACGTCTGCTCCTCTTTGCTATGGAGATGCTGCTATGGTTTTGGGTGGCACTTTTCCTAAAGTAAATACACACAGAGATAACCCCTGTGCACAGAGCAGGTGCCCATCAGAAGTTGGCACACAGCACCGCTCAGAGGAATGTGTGCCAGCGCTGAAAGCACACGGGGAAAGAGAAGCCATGCGTGTGACCGGGGAGCTCGGAGAGAAAGCCCTGGACTTGTAAGGAAGGGGCGGCATGATTTAAGGCCGAGAGGGGTTTACGGAAGGGGTTACTTGTTGCAAGTGGGAGGGATCCTAGGTTCCTCTTTCTTCTGGGATCTACTGGAGTGAAGTCCCACCCATTTTTTTTACGCTTGAGGGAGGGATGTCGGCGTTGGAAGGAAAGATCAGGATTCTGAGTTGTTTTTGTCGCAGCTTGGGGGTATGTGTTGGCGGGAGTAGTGTTACTCTGGGAGGGGGACTCGGAAGTGTTTTCATTGGGGAAGGCGGTACCATTCCAGGCTGGGCGGCCGGATGGCGGTGACCTTCCAGATGGAATTTGTGGAAGGCGGTACCATTCCAGGCTGGGCGGCCGGATGGCGGTGACCTTCCAGATGGAATTTGTGGAAGGCGGTACCATTCCAGGCTGGGCGGCCGGATGGCGGTGACCTTCCAGATGGAATTTGTGGAAGGCCGTACCATTCCAGAATAGGCGTGGTTGGTGGGGTGGTGACCTTTCCGATGGGGGCTCTGTGCATTCAGACTAAGGTGCTGAATGGCTAGATGAGCACAAGCTGAGGGCATCTCTCAAGCTCTGGTAAGTGTGAGTGGAGCAATCTGGCTGGGGCCCTAGTTGGAGCTCCTCTCCTAACTGCTGCTATAACCTATCCGTAACTCATCCTATATTGCTCACTGAGACAAGTATAAAGCAAGATGTGGACACTTTGTGTCAGATCATTCCAATGAGTGACCCTGTAACAGGGACTTAACCCTGTCTAAATGAGGCTTCAATAGAAAGTCTCTAATGGTCTGAGGAATCTAGCAGGGAGCTGGTTAATTGCAGCTAAAGACAATTAACCAGTCTCCACCTGGCTAATCAGACCTGTAGAAAAGCGTCCTGCTTGGAAACTGCTTAGAGAGAGACTCCTGAGCACAGTCACCACGGTGCTGCCAAAAGAGATGATGTCTTGAGCACAAGGCTGTGCTGATATCAAGACACCAGGGACCCGACACCTATTCCAGGGTGCAGTGTACCTAGGAACCCACCAGAGGCTGGCCCCTCAATGGACACCAACCAGTCTCAGAGAGTGCCACAAAGGGCCCATGCTTACAGGTACCTCTTGGAACGTTGGGGTCATAGGTTGGTAAGAGGCTTATCCTCCAAGCCCTGCAGATAGGGACTGGGGAAGTGAGTTAGCTCTTACACAGGGTATTCTGAACCCAGGGTCATGTCTAGGGTATGAATGGACCCAGATAGCTTCAACTCAGCCCTCTTTCCAAAGCACACCAAGTCCTGTAATATTTTCTTCACTTTATTAGGAAAGGAGCAGTATATACAGGTACTTGTGGATGTAATGGTGTTGTGAGAGTGCTTCTCTGTGGATGCCTTGTAGTAAAGGGCAGGTGAAAAGGATAAGGCCTTGCCGGAAGGAGTGTAACAGAGATGGGTGCTGTACTCACTGTGTCCTGGGTGGAAAAGGAAGTGAGGAGCAAAGGTCACACTAGAAGTGAGATGGGACAAACTAACTGTCAGCAAAGACAGGGGGGAGGGCAGAATAGCCCATTCTGAGAAGAATCTCAGAGGTTGCTATAGCAATCCACTGATTAAGGCTGTGTAAACAACATGTAACAATAATGTTGCCTTTTCACATGCTGCTGGGACAGGGAAAATGACAGGCAGCTAAATTTAGGGAGACATGAATCCTATGAGCTGCAAAGGGAGGCAGAGAAATATGAAATCCTGTTCCAGGACACAGGGATAGGCTGTGTTGTTTGTTTTGTGGTTTTCTACATTGTTTAAAATGACGGGCTGAAAAAAGCCACCTATGTGCATCTTTCTCACTCAGCAACAGGTATTAGTCTGGGGTCGAGAAATAGAGGGGTTACATATTATTATTACTACTAATACTATTATTTACAATTATAGGCTAAAGCAGTAAAATTCCGGGCATTACTGAAATCCCTGCTCTCTGATTGGTCAGAATTCCAGGCATTATTCATTCAGTAATGCCTGGAATTTTTGACAACTTGCCAACTCACATCAAAGCAGAGATGCAGGGGCTCGGCTGAGAAAAAAGTAATATTTCTCACCACATATATTGCCAGTGCTACTGTAAGGTAATTTGTATTTCTTTTTATTTAGTTGTAGTTAATATCACAGTCCCCCCACTTCTCTCCCACATCCCCCCTCCACCCACCTCTCCCCCCCCAATTCTCCACCTCACCCTTTTTCTCCCCTCACCTCTCTTTTCTCCCCTCACCTCTCCCCCCTCCTCCCTCACCCCTCTCTCTCCCCCTCACCTCTCTCTCTCCGACCTCACCTCTCTCCTTCCCCCCCTCACCTCTCTCCCTCCCTCCCCCTCACCTCTCTCTTCCCCCCTCACCTCTCTTACCCCCCTCACCTCCATCTTACCCCTCGCCTCTCTCCCCTCACCATCACTTCTCTCTTTCCCCCCTCCTCCACCTCTCTCTTCCCCCCCCCTCACCTCTCTCTTCCCCCCTTTCCTCCCTCTTCCCCCCCCCCTTGCCTCCCTCTTCCCCCCCCCTCGCCTCCCTCTCTCCCCCCCTCGCCTCCCTCTTCCCCCCTCGCCTCCCTCTTCCCCACCTCCCTCTCCCCCCCCATGCCTCCCTCTTCCCCCCCATGCCTCCCTCTTCCCCCCCCTCGCCTCCCTCTTCCCCCCCCTCGCCTCCCTCTTCCTCCCCCCTCACCTCCCTCTTCCTCCACCCCTCGCCTCCCTCTTCCCCCCCTCTCCTCCCTCTTCCCCCCCTCTCCTCCCTCTTAATCCTCACCTCTCCCCCCCCCCCCACCACCACTTCTCTCTTCCCCCCTCCTTCACTTCTCTCTTTCCCCCCCCCCTTCACCTCTCTTCCCCCCCTGCATCTCTCATTCCCCCCTAAACCTCTCTCTCTCCCGCCCCTCAGCCCTCTCATCTTCTACTTTACTGCTTTTTCCTACACAGGTATATACACTGATAAAAATCAATGACTACAAAAATGTATCTTTTTTTTATGAAAAATTAAAAATAAGCCTACATTTAGCCTATAATAGTAATAATCCCCTCAGAACAGGGCATTACTGGCCAATAATACACTGGCTTCGCCTCGGGCCTTCAACTCTTCTAGCCGGGGCATTATTGGCCAGTAATGCCCTGTTCTTCAGGGATTATTACTTAAATACGTTACATATTCTACCGCTCAGCTGGAGGCTGCAATAACACCCCCAAACTGCAATTACTGCTCTGAACGTAAAATGTGTTTAGGATATAAGTGAATGTCCGTGTGTGTTATACATAGAAACACTATAACTGCATTTAGTTTGGACAAACCCATTTGGGTGGCATTATAGTAATAATGCCAGGAAGACAGTGCAGTCTTTGATTGTATTTTCCAGGCCCTCTGGCATGTTCTGTGCGGATAGCTTTCCTCTGCTCTACAGGTAAATCAATTTGCTTCTGATTTCTCAGCTGCCCCTGAAGCTCTGTGACTTCACATCCTCCAATGAGCCCCTCTGATGGATGCACAGGTGAGAGACGCACACGCGCGGGGGAGAGAGACACGCGCGTAGGTGAGAGAGACGAGCATAGGTGAGAGAGACGTTCGTAGGCATGAGACACGCAGGTGCGCACAGGTGAGCGATGACGCGCATGTGAGAGATGCACATGCGCAGGTGAGAGAGACGTGAGCATGCACAGGTGAGACATGCGTGAGCGTGCACAGGTGAGAACCATGAGCGTACAGGTGAGAGACGCACAGATGCAGGTGAGAGACACACACTTGCAGATGGGAGACACACACGTGCAGATGAGACACACACATGTGCAGATGAGAGACACGTGCAGGTGAGAGACAAACGTGCAGGTTAGAGACACACCTGCAGATGAGAGACACATACAGTACGTGCAGGTGAGAGACACACACGTACAGGTGAGAGACACACACGTGCAGGTGAGAGACACACGTGCAGGTGAGAGACACACGTGCAGGTGAGAGACACACACGTGCAGGTGAGAGACACACGTGCAGGTGAGAGACACACACGTGCAGATGAGAGACACACACGTGCAGGTGAGAGACACACACGTGCAGGTGAGAGACACACACATGCAGATGAGAGACACACACGTGCAGGTGAGAGACACACACGCGCAGGTGAGAGACACACGCGCAGATGAGAGACACATACGTGCAGATGAGAGACACACACGTGCAGATGAGAGACACACACGTGCAGTTGAGACACACACGTGCAGATGAGAGACACACACGTGCAGTTGAGAGACACACACGTGCAGTTGAGAGACACACACGTGCAGGTGAGAGACACATACGTGCAGGTGAGAGACACACACGTGCAGGTGAGAGACACACGTGCAGGTGAGAGACACACGTGCAGATGAGAGACACACACGTGCAGATGAGAGACACACACGTGCAGGTGAGAGACACACACGTGCAGGTGAGAGACACACACGTGCAGGTGAGAGACACACACGTGCAGGTGAGAGACACACACGTGCAGATGAGAGACACACACGTGCAGATGAGAGACACACACGTGCAGGTGAGAGACACATACGTGCAGGTGAGAGACACACACGTGCAGGTGCCAGACACTTCCTGGGCTCAAATTCTTATTTACCTGTATAATTACAGGAAGAATGATCAGCATTGGATCTGTCGTAACCTGGCAAAATGAAACTGACCTGCCAACATTGACCATTCTTCCTGTAATTATACAGGTAAATAAGAATTTTAACCCACGTGAGTGTTAGGACGTGCTAACGGTCATGCCTTGTAAGTGGCAGAAGGCTTAAGACGCTTTGGCCAAAGGGTTAAACTAAATGACCTTTTTTCAAGAGATATATAAGTATTGCACTGTGTATGTTTGTCACATTGGAAGTAGCTTTGGGCATTTCTGTCTGTTTTTTGTTGTGCTCACATGAGAAGGAAGAAATCTCAGGGCACGGATGGATTTGCTAAACTCTAATTTATTGAAGCCAAAAACATACAACGTTTCCCCCCCCCCCCTCTTTTTTCCCGAGCATCTCTTTAAGTAATTAGGTGTAATGCGGGTGTCGCTTAATGAGCCTGCCGCCCCGTTGCCGCGGCGATGCGGCCGGATACAACGCAGGGTTTAATAGTAGGAGCGTTCGCTGCGTACACGGAGGTGGGCGAGAGGTAGCCGTGCTGCCTAATGCGGGGACATATATGTGTAGGTGCCGTGTGATCAGGTACACACCTCACCCCAGCTGTCTGGGTGTCAAGGAACAATAGGCAATCATTGTATAGGGCTGGCAGTGTTCACAGCGCTGTGTACGTTGGAATACTATTCAGTATCTACGTGTACCCCCCTCTTTTGGAACTACAGGGGTTAATATCTTAAGGCAGGGTTGGCCAACTCCAGTCCTCAAGGGCCACCAACAGGTCAGGTTTTCAGGCGATCCCAGCTTCAGTCGAAGATTGAGCCACCTGTGCTGAAGCAGGGGCTGATTGAGCCACCTGTGCTGAAGCAGGGATATCCTTAGAACCTGACTTGCTGGTGGCCCTTGAGGACTGGAGTTGACCCTTAAGGCAGGGGTGTGCAAACTGGGGGGTGCAGGATTTTTCTGGGGGGGCGCAGCTGTTGCAGAGGCCCGGCGCTCTTCCCCCAGGCATTTAAATTAAATGGCGGGGGGATCGCGTGAGGCCTCTGCAACTTCCTTTACCTTGTCTTCTGCAACACGGCGTCATTTGACGCCGGAGACAAGGTAAGAAGTGGGGGGGGGGCGCGAGCATGGGGGATAGGGGAGAGCAGGCAGGAGGGCGCAGACTGAAAAGTTTGCGCACCCCTGGCTTTAGGGGTTCACTGGGTTGGATCACTCGGGTTTGCCCCTCCCCTTTCTACCCTGTGATATAGAGGGTGTATATATAACCCCACCCTAAATTCTAGAAGCAGGTTCTTCAGAGTTCTGACATGGGGTCCTCACTGTGAGTCCTGTAAATAGCTTTGTGTGTATAGAAAACAAGTGACAGGCAGGCGCACTGAGGGACAATGAAACTTTAATAATTAAAAAATACAAGGAAGATAATAGGACAATGGACAACCAAAACCTATTAATAATGCTAAAATAACCAAAAAACGAGGGTAAAGAAGTGTTAGAATAACTGGCTATAGACCAGCACGGGCGGAGGAGTGAGACAGGTCAATAACAGTTCACGTAAGCACTACAGAAGGGATACGGACCGATCTGAGTACACATACCATGCTGGAAGGAGGGAAGTGAAGTGTAGAGACCCGCAACCTCCGACTGCAAAACTCCACAGGAACAGTCACACGTGACCTCTACGCGTTTCGCACGTAGTGCTATCACTCGGGGTTTGCACCTCCCCTTTCTACCCTGTGATATAGAGGGTGTATATATAACCCCACCCTAAGTTCTAGAAGCAGGTTCTTCAGAGTTCTGACATGGGGTCGTCACTGTGAGTCCTGTAAATAGCTTTGTGTGTATAGTCGGGATAAATCGTGCTAAGGAGTGTCTTGACAGGATTTCTCGGCACAATAACTCCAGGGTATGTGTGGATCGGTCCAACCCGGAAGGTTCCCTCCGCTCCTGACACCCATCTTTTATCCCTTCCATGCATCCACGCCCAGCCTGCACCTACCCAGCACCCTGCAAAAGGCCTGAGAGCCTGAGCACTGCCATTGCTTATAGTTAATCTGATGTGACCTACTTTGGAGATGGGTAAGGAGGGGTACATATACCAAGCAGCTTAATCCCACCTCTGCCGGGAGATTGTTCCATGCACTCACTACCATTTCAATGAATTAGAACTTCCTTCAGCCTCACAGCCTGACTTGTAGTCCTAGCGGGTCCCTGAAACACGCCTCCACCCTGCACCTTGCTGGTACCCACCCAATATTTTAATGGCTCTTATTTCCCCTCGCTCTCCTTTCTCAGTAATAATACCCCCTCTCCCCTCCTTTCTCAGTAATAATAGCCCCTCTCCCTCCTTTCTCAGTAATAATACCCCCTCTTCCTCCTTTCTCTGTAATAATACCCCCTCCTTTCTCTTTAATACCCCCTCTCCCTCCTTTATCAGTAATAATACCCCCCTCTCCCTCCTTTCTCTGTAATACCTCCTCTCCCTCCTTTCTCTGTAATCCCCCCTCTCCCTCCTTTCTCTGTAATCCCCCCTCTCCCTCCTTTCTCAGTAATCCCCTCTCCCTCCTTTCTCTGTAATCCCCCCTCTCCCTCCTTTCTCTGTAATACCCCCTCTCCTTCCTTTCTCTGTAACCCCCCTCTCCTTCCTTTCTCTGTAATAATACCCTCTCCCACCTTTCTCTGTAATACCTCCTCTCCCTCCTTTCTCTGTAATCCCCCTCTCCTTCCTTTCTCTGTAATCCCCCCTCTCCCTCCTTTCTCTGTAATCCCCCTCTCCTTCCTTTCTCTGTAATACCTCCTCTCCCTCCTTTCTCTGTAATCCCCCTCTCCTTCCTTTCTCTGTAATCCCCCCTCTCCCTCCTTTCTCTGTAATCCCCCTCTCCTTCCTTTCTCTGTAATACCTCCTCTCCCTCCTTTCTCTGTAATCCCCCCTCTCCCTCCTTTCTCTGTAATCCCCCTCTCCTTCCTTTCTCTGTAATAATACCCTCTCCCTCCTTTCTCAGTAATAATCCCACCCTCTCCCTCTTTTCTCTGTAATACCCTCTCCCTCCTTTCTCTGTAATCCCCTCTCTACCCTCCTTTCTCTGTAATACCCCCTCTCCCTCCTTTCTCTGTAATAATCCTCCCTCTCCCACCTTTCTCAGTAATACTACCCCCTCCCCCTCCTTTCTCTGTAATACCCCATCTCCCTACTTTCTCTATAATACCCTCTCCCCTCCTTTCTCTGTAATCCCCCTCTCCCTCCTTTCTCTATAATACCCTCTCCCCTCCTTTCTCTATAATACCCTCTCCCCTCCTTTCTCTGTAATCCCCCCTCTCCCTCCTTTCTCTGTAATAATCCCCCCTCTCCCTCATTTCTCTGTAATCCCCCCTCCCTCCTTTCTCTGTAATCCCCCTCTCCCTCCTTTCTCTGTAATAACCCCTCTCCCCTCCTTTCTCTGTAATCCCCCTCTCCTTTCTCTGTAATACCCCCTCTCCCTCCTTTCTCTGTAATCCCCCTCTCTCCTTTTTCTGTAACCCCCCCCTCTCCCCTCCTATCTCTGTAAACCCCCTCTCCTTTCTCTGTAATACCCCCTCTCCCTCCTTTCTCTGTAATACCCCCTCTCCCTCCTTTCTCTGTAATACCCCCTCACCCACCTTTCTCTGTAATACCCCCTATCCCTCCTTTCTCTGTAATACCCCCTCTCCCTCCTTTCTCTGTAATAACCCCTCTCCCTCCTTTCTCTGTAATACCCCCTCACCCACCTTTCTCTGTAATACCCCCTATCCCTCCTTTCTCTGTAATACCCCCTCTCCCTCCTTTCTCTGTAATAACCCCTCTCCCTCCTTTCTCTGTAATCACCCCTCTCCCTCCTTTCTCTGCAATACCCCCTCGCCCATCTCCCTTCTTTCTCTGCAATCCCCCCTTCTCCCTCCTTTCGACTGAGCCAGTGATTGAGCCCCCTGTGCTGAAGCAGGGATATCCATAAAAACCTGACCCGCTGGGGGCCCTTGAGTCCCGGAGCTGTCCACTCCGCTCCTAGAGTAACCAGACTTACCTGGCAACCCGAGACAGAGCAGGACGCTGTAATATATCACCGGAATAACCCCCAGCATGCAGGGGGAACGCCCAACCCCTCCTCCCTCGTCCCCGATCTCCAGGTGCGGCATCTCGCTGTTATTCCGGAAAAGGATCATCCTTCGACGGCATCAACACCGCGCTGGAAGGGAGAGAGGTTACCGCTTTGGTGCCGGCAATGTGCAAATACGGCATTCCACGTTTCAGCCACTATCAGCCTTTTCTCTCCCCTCTTCGTGGCGGGGGAGGTGCGGGTGATCGTAATGGTCCGGGGAGCAAAGGGTTACCACTGCATGACTACAGAGGGGCTAATTAATGGCAGCGTGAATATGGCAGGTGCGGTGGGTTTGGGGGGGAGGGGGCATTTTACCATATTCGTGAATTTGTCGGGGTTCGGAAAAAGTCGCTGCTAAGGTTTATAAAAGAAAGAGAGAATTATTCGGCTATCCAACATTTCACAACATTAAAAAAAAAAGGGGGGGGGGGGAAATTGGAGAATATTCAGCAGTTTGTAAATAAAACGGGGAACTAAAGGATTGGAAAATATTCTAACAATCTACAAATATTTGAATTGTTAGAGAATTTTACAATGTTTCCAGCAATTCGAGCAAGCGGCGCGAAACGAGTGTCGGCACATTTGGACGACTCCATCCTCGCCCGTTGTGTGAAAGCTGAATAATTGCATCGGTTCCGGGGAGGTTGTGGGTTTGCAGAGAGGGCGGGAGCTGATATATTACACCCGTGCGTCACTCCGGTGTTACTACCCCCTGCAGATACCCCACGCATGCGCTGTGCGTTCTGTGGCACTGTGTACGTACACAGCTCCTGAACACATCACCCGAAACGCGCCGAGATTACAGAATGCTGCCCGCACTGCACCGATGTGAGCTAATGACCAGGATATGTCTGCCAGGTTAAGTTTAGGTCCATATTTACTAAGCAATGCTAATCCCTATGATGCCTTCCAACGCTGGGCTTGATCGTGGGAATGCACTGTAAGGAGTCTAGCCCTGGAAGGAGTCTTATGCCGTAACACTGCTTGGCAAATATGGGCCAAGATCTCTTGGGGGGGGGGGGATCTGAATAAATATTTTAAAAATCATTCTGGGAAATTTATCGGGGAATTGTTGCAATGTGGTGTGTAAGATGTGTTTTGCTGCCCTTATCTGCGTATCTCACCCTGATTCTGTTCCCTTTCCTAACTGGCCATTTGACCAGCATTGGATTTGAGTATGTTTTTATTATACTGGGGTGATGGGGTTAACCCCCCCCCCTCCCCTCAGGTCAGGTTTTCTGGAGATACCAGTTTCAGCACAGGTGGCTCAATCAGAGGCTAGCAAGGACTGATTGAGCCACGTATGCTGAAGCAGGGACTGATTGAGCCACCTGTGCTGAAGCAGGGATATCCTAAAAATCTGACCTGTTGGGGGGGGAAGACTGAGACACACGAGGTGTTCTGGACCGCAGCTTCCGGAAGGGAAAACCGCGGCCGCGGAACAAACTGAAAGGGATCCGGAGTGAGGCGCTCCTACGTTCAAAACGCTAAGTGAGATCTTTTTGTGGAAGGGTTCCTACTTATTTTGGCAGGCACCTGACAGGGGAATTCCCGAGTGTCCATCTGCGCTAAAAGCTTCAGCGTACGTAAGTAACCTGATATTATCCAACCATTCGCGGTAATAGTTTGAAGAGTTTTTTTACGTAAAGTAACGGGGACTTTATCCAGGTGCAGGCAAACGCTAATAAGGTATCTCTGGTCCCATGCCAAAGATTCAGGGTGTGTGGATATCTGGGATTCCTCATGGAAGCGGGTTATCAATGTTTAAAAAAAAAATTGATGACAGAAGTTTGGCACTTATAAAGATACAAAGAAATGTCAGCTCTTGGGCCGAGATGGTGTTAATCTATGAGCAAGAGGGGATCTCTTCCAAATGTCAGGTTGATTGGCATAACATACATACATACAGACCCTACCTGTAAAGAATACCCAGATATCAGAATCGGTACCTGTGGGATTCATTAGAGATATGTGCTAGGATCCCCAAACCATATCTGCTCTCCATTAGATATGTATGGTGGACAATGCACAGAACAGCTTGGTATCTTATAAAGCTGCAAGTGATATTGCAATGACAGAGCTTCCTCCAACGCATCTCATTAGAATAGGTCTCTCACCCCATTTCTCTATGTTCTGCTATGATATTCTTCATTCCCATGGGCGTGCCTGCAGGTTGGCGAAAGAAGGCAAGAAGACTTCGATGATGCTCTTGCAGAACTGGATCCACGGAGTGAGCGAAGTTACGAGGGCTCCACTCTTGTTCATGCCATTGTGTGATAATCTGACACTATGGACCTCAGATAGGCACGGTGATGAAATGGTCGAGTCCATGAAGGAAAGTGGCAGGAAAGGATGTGGGACTGACAGCAGCAAAAATAAATTGTCTCTCCGTGGCATATACGAACGTAAAGAATGAACGAACCAACAATACCGTTGAGCAATCAAGAATGCTCCGTTCTCCATCCAGAAGATGTATTCGTTTGGCCTGCACCTAGGACTGCCAGGTGTCCAGTATTGAACCGAACTGTCCTGTATTTGGACACTGTCCAGTAAAAAATTAGAGGTAATACTGGACGTGTATATGTATACCGGTATTACCTCTCTGGGCGTGTATGTGTATACCGGTATTACCTCTCTGGCGTGTATGTGTATACCGGTATTACCTCTCTGGGTGTGTATGTGTATACCGGTATTACCTCTCTGGGCGTGTATGTGTATACCGGTATTACCTCTCTGGGCGTGTCTGTGTATACCGGTATTACCTCTCTGGGCGTGTATATGTATACCGGTATTACCTCTCTGGGCGTATATGTGTATACCGGTATTACCTCTCTGGGCGTGTATGTGTATACCGGTATTACCTTTCTGGGCCTGTATGTGTATACCGGTATTACCTCTCTGGGCGTGTATATGTATACCGGTATTACCTCTCTGGGCGTGTATATGTATACCGGTATTACCTCTCTGGGCGTGTATGTGTATACCGGTATTACCTTTCTGGGCCTGTATGTGTATACCGGTATTACCTCTCTGGGCGTGTATGTGTATACCGGTATTACCTCTCTGAGCGTGTATGTGTATACCGGTATTACCTCTCTGGGCGTGTATGTGTATACCGGTATTACCTCTCTGAGCGTGTATGTGTATACCGGTATTACCTCTCTGGGCGTGTATGTGTATACCGGTATTACCTCTCTGGGTGTGTATGTGTATACCGGTATTACCTCTCTGGGAGTGTATGTGTATACCGGTATTACCTCTCTGGGAGTGTATGTGTATACCGGTATTACCTCTCTGGGCGTGTATGTGTATACCGGTATTACCTTTCTGGGCCTGTATGTGTATACCGGTATTACCTCTCTGGGCGTGTATGTGTATACCGGTATTACCTCTCTGAGCGTGTATGTGTATACCGGTATTACCTCTCTGGGCGTGTATGTGTATACCGGTATTACCTCTCTGGGCTTGTGTATACCGGTATTACCTCTCTGGGCGTGTATGTGTATACCGGTATTACCTCTCTGGGCGTGTGTATACCGGTATTACCTCTCTGGGCGTGTATGTGTATACCGGTATTACCTCTCTGGGCGTGTATGTGTATACCGGTATTACCTCTCTGGGCTTGTGTATACCGGTATTTCCTCTCTGGGCGTGTATGTGTATACCGGTATTACCTCTCTGGCGTGTATGTGTATACTGGTATTACCTCTCTGGGCGTGTATGTGTATACCGGTATTACCTCTCTGGGCGTGTATGTGTATACCGGTATTACCTCTCTGGGCGTGTATGCGTATACCGGTATTACCTCTCTGGGCGTATATGTGTATACAGGTATTACCTCTCTGGGCGTGTATGTGTATACCGGTATTACCTCTCTGGGCGTGTATGTGTATATCGGTATTACCTCTCTGGGCGTGTATGTGTATATCGGTATTACCTCTAAGGCGTGTATGTGTATACCGGTATTACCTCTCTAGGTGTGTATGTGTATACCGGTATTACCTCTCTGGGCGTGTATGTGTATACCAGTATTACCACTCTGGGCGTGTGTGTGTGTATACCGGTATTACCTCTCTGGGCGTGTATGTGTATATCGGTATTACCTCTAAGGGCGTGTATGTGTATACCGGTATTACCTCTCTAGGTGTGTATGTGTATACCGGTATTACCTCTCTGGGCGTGTATGTGTATACCAGTATTACCACTCTGGGCGTGTGTGTGTGTATACCGGTATTACCACTCTGGGCGTGTGTATACTGGTATTACCTCTAAGAGCGTGTATGTGTATATCGGTATTACCTCTAAGGGCGTGTATGTGTATACCGGTATTACCTCTCTGGGCGTGTATGTGTATACCAGTATTACCACTCTGGGCGTGTGTGTGTGTATACCGGTATTACCACTCTGGGCGTGTGTATACTGGTATTACCTCTAAGAACGTGTATGTGTATATCGGTATTACCTCTAAGGGCGTGTATGTGTATACCGGTATTACCTCTCTGGGCGTGTATGTGTATACCAGTATTACCACTCTGGGCGTGTGTGTGTATACCGGTATTACCACTCTGGGCGTGTGTATACTGGTATTACCTCTAAGAGCGTGTATGTGTATATCGGTATTACCTCTCTGGGCGTGTATGTGTATATCGGTATTACCTCTAAGGGCGTGTATGTGTATACCGGTATTACCTCTCTGGGTGTGTATGTGTATACCGGTATTACCTCTCTGGGCGTGTATGTGTATACCGGTATTACCTCTCTGGGTGTGTATGTGTATACCGGTATTACCTCTCTGGGCGTGTATGTGTATACCAGTATTACCACTCTGGGCGTGTGTGTGTGTATACCGGTATTACCACTCTGGGCGTGTGTATACTGGTATTACCTCTAAGGGCGTGTATGTGTATATCGGTATTACCTCTAAGGGCGTGTATGTGTATATCGGTATTACCTCTAAGGGCGTGTATGTGTATATCGGTATTACCTCTAAGGGCGTGTATGTGTATACCGGTATTAC
>NW_027455823.1:27500-30209 GCF_040206685.1 Ascaphus truei
TGTGCGTGTGCGTGTGTGTGTATGTATGCATGTGTATGTATGTATATGTGTGTGTGTGTGTGTGTATGTATGCATGTGTGTGTGTGTGTGTGTGTGTATATGTGTGTGTGTGTGTGTGTATGTGTGTGTGTGTATATGTATGCATGTGTATATGTATGTCTATGTGTGTGTGTGTATGTGTGTGTGTGTGTGTGTGTGTATATGTATGCGTGTGCGTGTGCGTGTATGTATTTGTGAGTCTGCACAAACTTAATAAATATTTTATTTTTACCAATTGTTTTTTTTTAATAAATAATAAATTACACATGCACACACACACACACACATACACACACATACACACACACACACATACAAACACACACAAACACTGTACCTTCCCAGTATACTGCCCCTCTCACTATATTTACAAAAAGCATGCGGCACATGCACGCGCGTTCGCATAGGCTCCCGCATGCTCTGTATAACAGCCCTAAGAAGGTGGGACTCCGTATGTGTCTCAGCGAGATCCAAGTGATGTCCAACAAGTGTGTCAAGTCTGCGAAGATGTCAATAAATGGAATAAAACTAGAAGACTATGTCTACCTTGGCCGACAAATACCAATGGGTGGAAACCTTTCGAATGAAATCAATGGGAGAACGAAGATGGGACGGAAGCACCTGGGAGAAACAAGATCATCTTTCAAGGGCACCTTCTACTGTTCCTCAAGAGGAGTGTTCAACCCGTGTATCCTGCCCGTGCTCACGTATGGATGTGAAACTTGGACCCTAAATACGAAGATAACTTTAGACCGCTCCAAGAACTATGGAGGGATGCATGCTGGGTATTACCCGTAGAGACAGGAAAAAGAGTGGGTTTGAAACCAAACAAAAAGTCTGTGACATTATCACAAGGCGGAAGAAATTATAATGGCGGCGAGCCGGACATATTGCAAGAAGAATTAAGCATCGTTGGACAAAGATGGAAAATCGACTGGATTCCAAGAGCGATTAAAGGACCAAGACGATGCCCAAAAGTAAAATGGGAGGATGAGATCAGGAAATTTGTGGGAGCGACGTGGAGAAGAGAGGCTGTAACTGCAGTACGTTGGAGGTCATTGGGGAGGCTTCATCCAGCAGTGGGGTCCGGTGTTCCGGACCCCGATAATTGGTTTTAACTCAACCCTCTACCACCTCCACTGGGACTGTAAGTGAGACGGCCGTCTCCTCCTGGGGGCTTTAGCGATCCGCAGAGAGCACGCAGGCGGTTGCTGATGCACCTCCCTCGGTCGAGGTGTATGCTGTGGTTCCCCATCAAGGGGACTTGTTGGACGGAGAGACTAAAGTTCCCGATGTCATCGTCGAAGAGGTGCTGGACGAAGCTGAGACTTCACCTCTAATGGAGTTGGATGACATCCCTGCTGGGGAATCTTTTTCCACTGCCAAGTAGCGACAGGCCATTGCAGAAGTGATCCCAACCCAAGGGGCCTGTGAGGAGGCTTTGTCCAAGATGACGCCGGGGTCACCAGTGGAGTGGGGCTTGCCTAAGTTGTATGGAGAGGCGAGGCTCCTAGCGTCACGAACGGGGGTATTCCCAGTCGCTGCTGTAGTACCGGGTTGTGATCCCCTGTGCCGTACGGAAAAGGAGGTTGGGACAACCTGCAAAGAGTGGTATTGTTGCCAGAATAACATGACCCATGTGGTCAGCTGCCAAAGAGGTAAGGTGACTACCTGGTGGGAAGTGGGACTGTTGACAGAGGAGGAGGAAAATGACGTATAAGTGGCTCGAGGCTATGGACGGTAAACTGTACTTCAGTAGAGATATGCTGTGGGACAGGGCCATGGCCCCACCGCCTGAGGTTGAACCCCTAGTATGGGTCCTGCCAGACGCCCCATATTCTCAGCGCTTGACCCGACTTGATCCGTGTGGTTTGGGACAAAGTATGCAGTGTTTGTGGGTATGATTATCCTTGTGTTACAGAGGACATGATGCGGGTGACAGAACAGATACGGGAGGAATGGGTAGAGGAGGCAGTTATAAGGACTACGTTGGCCAACACGGACACTCTATCATTGCCGGGCGCCAGGAAAGGATGAATCAGTTGGTACGCATATGGTACAGGGTGGAATACATAGATAAGAATAGGGCCACGGGAGTCCATCACGTGGAGGTGCCCGATGTAAGAGCGGACATGGCCCTGAAGCCTGACCCTGCCTATTACTATTAAAAGGGGGGCAGGTACCAGTAAATGATGCAGTAATGTTACGTTCCCATTTCAAGGGCAGCATCTGTTATTGCTGCCCATTGGCTATCCCAGGGAAATAACTCAAATATATGCTACCTGTGTATTGTGTCCCACAATAAACAAGAGAAAAGATTAAAAAAAAGTTCCCTGATGTCATGTGACTTGTATTAAAGAAAGTGTTGTATCCATGTATTTTGTGTATTCACATGATCACTGTGTGTGTATGTATGTATGTATGTGTATCTATGTGTGTGTGTGTGTGTGTATGTATGTGTGTATCTATCAGTGTGTGTATGTATGTATCTGTGTATGTATGTATGTATGTATGTATGTATGTATGTATGTATGTATGTGTATCTATCTATGTGTGTGTGTGTGTGTGTGTGTGTGTGTGTGTATGTGTATCTGTGTGTGTATGTATGTATGTGTGTGTGTATGTATGTATCTGTGTGTGTATGTATGTGTATCTATCTATGTGTGTGTG
>NW_027455824.1:5000-30198 GCF_040206685.1 Ascaphus truei
TATACTAAGAATGACTGATCTGGCCCAGCTTGATAACAGATTACGGTCACTTATGACTGCATTGATGCTTCCATCAGCGTGGGGGCAAAACAAAGCCAGGCAGAGAGCTGCAGGGTCTCCCCCGCGTACCTGCAGGAATTTCACCATGCTGAGTTTGGGGTTGGCCTCCTTCTTTTCCGTGGGCGCTTTGCTGAACAGTTCCGCCGGATCCACCTTGTCCCAGTTATTGTACTTCCCTGGAATGAGAGGGGTGGAGGATTTTAGGCGCGTCGCTGTCCCGCGGACACAGGGAAACCTGCCCCCTCCCCGGAGACCGGTCCAATGGCACGTGTGTGTTTTAACACATCTGTGTCCTCTCCGTCAGCATCCGAGATCCTCATACATACTCTGCACCCACCCAACCCTACTCTTAACAGTTTCACTGCCGAAGCAACATATACACAGGAGCCACGCTGGTTGTAAAAGTCTTTTAGTAATCCCTCTCTGCCAGGGGGGCCAGCAATGCAAGGCTCAGTGATCGTTTATTGATTAGGTTCCCCCAACAGCTGCCTGTATATTGATGCCATACAGGAATAGACCAGCAGAGGGTGCTCTCTGCCACCAGGTCTCCTCCCCTTGCATGTTGTGCTGGACACACAACATGTGGCTGAGAAATGGGGGGGGGGGGGGATCTGCCCCTTCCTTTTTTTTTTTATGGAGGCCTTGTGCAGAGCCCGGCCGCATGCTGCGCTACCTCATTAAACCCCTTCCTGTGAACCACAGCAGTGCCTGGGACACAGAGGCACGTGGGCAGCAGTGCTACACATCCCTGCCGCGGAAGAACTGGCTTCGCATCCCAGTTCCATGTTAAAGGGGTAAATCCATCCTGGGAGCAAAGCAAACTCATTCCAGCGACACGGTTAAGGGGTCTCACCTGGGTGATCGATACCGTTTTCTTTACCCAAATCTGACACCTAAAAGTAATTTTAATGTACATATTAAAGTGAGACTTGGGAGGGGTTTGAGGTCTTATGGCTGCTCCTTTTTGTGTGATGTCACGGTGTGATGTCACGGTGTGATCAGCGAGCACTTGTACAGCCAGAGCCGCCCCCCCCCTTATCTTTATTGGTTCTCTGATAAGGACAGGGTGGGAATACGGCTAAAGAAAACTTTTGATTGACACTTTGAAGGGCCCCAAGAAATTCAGCTAATTTACAAAACATTAAATCAAAGAAAGCTACAAGCTTTGTTAGATTAGTTTAGGGAACTCAGACGGTTACATTTTTATTTCCTGTTCTTGCAACTTTAAAACTTGTAAAGAGAAGTTTATCTCCCTGTGTGATAACACCAATTAGATTGTAAGCTCCGCAGAGCAGTGTCAGAAAAACGTTACGTAAGGAGCGGTGTAAATACGCTGGGGGACCAATGTAATTACCGGACACGATGTATAATATTTGTACTTTCTACCAGGATCAAGTTCCCTTGGGCCAGTGCAAGTTAAAGGAATAGAAAACCCCCATTAATAATATCAGGTAGAGCTTACACAGCTCAAATGAGTAAGAAACACTTCTTCACACGATCAGCCTGTGGCATTTATTACCACGTGCTTTAATAGACTACAAAAAGCATTATTGCAGGGGTGGGAAACTCTAGTCCTCAAGGGCCACCAACAGGTCAGGTTTAAAGAATATCCCTGTTTCAGCACAGGTGGCACAGTCAAAGATTGAGCCACCTGTGCTGAAGCAGGGATATCCTTAAAACATGACCTGTTGGTGGCCCTTGAGGACTGGAGTTGGCCACGCCTGCATTAAGAGTATAAAAGTAAGCTAGACCTATTTATGGAGAGCAAGTTTATTAATGGCCATTAGCCAGAGGGACAGGAATGGGCCTTTAATGACCACAGTCAGATCTGGATGCTGTAAGCTGGGAGCAGATAACAGGGGAGATCTGACCGCGTGTATATCCTGCTCGCCGGCCTCCCCAGGATCACACAGGACACCGGGCTCGGCAGATCATATGTGGTGTGTGTTTGGTGGAGGAGTTTTTGTGTACAATGCGCGAGAGGTGCGCGGGTGCAGCTGATGCTGTGGTGATCACCTCTTGTACAGAGGTTAAACGCTATATACAATACCTATAAAGTCCAAGCTCATGACGTGACCGCACACGGACGTCATCTTGAAGCGTACGCTCTGCCCCATGAATGATCCGCTGTATTCGTGCACCGAGCACGCTCCATTCAGGCCCTTCGAGAGGAGGCGCTGCCTGTAACAAACCCGACAACCAGCCAATCACACGCAGCACACGGGACGCCGGCCGGCGTATATCCAAGCTTATGCAGGACAATTAATCCTGCCATGTTATTAGCACCAGACGTCTAAACCCTGGGCAGCCTCGCTCGTAGGTATTGGGCTGTTGTCCTGTGAGCACAGTGATGAAAACACATTGGGATTACTCCGTGACACAGGTAAAGCCACCTGTCAGGTGTCTAATTCTATTAAATCATCGTACGAAGGGAATAACCCAGATAACATGCCTGGTTACGGTGTTACTGCACAGCCCAGCACGTTGGGAAGCACGGCACCTCTTGTCCACAATGGCTATTAGATTAACCCTTTTAAGTCTATGTTTGTATAATGATTATAAAGCCCGTCCTTTAATGCCGAATTTTCATCACTTGCAAAAGACAGATAAGAGGCACCATGTGGCAATGTGCGTGTAGGCAAGCAGACCCCAACGTCCAGAAGTCCTTACCTCTGGACAGGATTTTGGCGATGGATTGGGCCAATGAAGGCTTTTCTGCTACCATCAGTACAGTCTTCATTTTCAGGCACAGGGCAGGAAATAGTCAGCGTTAATAACTCCCCTTATCAGAGCACACGTTGATCTGCAGGGAGAGAAGCCAGCGGTCCAGGTGATAAGAAATATAACCCGGTCAGATCAGTGCACAGACGGTCACTGTGCATCAGTCATTGCGTGTCCCGCTGCTAATCGTATCGCCCTGTAAGTAACGGAGTGCGGGAACTCGGTACAGCCTTCCTGGGACCAGTCCTACGTTTCTCTCTCATAACAATGTTTATTTTACTAACGGACCTCGCTTCGCCTCAGCACTGCCCAGGTACCTGCTCTCCAGGGCCCCTGGGACTGTGGCTTCCCTTGGCTTGGGAATATTTGATGCAGTTTGTGGTACCTTTTATCGGAGCTACAGTAGAGTACTTCAGAGATAAAATGAGAGCTCTCGAAAACCTCATAGGTCTCTTCTTCAAGTGTAACTCAATCTATGAAGAAGTCTAATGTTAAAAGAACCTACAGCTAATCTGATTTTCTCCAGAATCGATATGGCTACTAGTACTTTGAACTACGTCGCAGGAATATTTAATATGAATTCATTTACATTGGTGTGAATTCTGAGAGGGGGGGGAGAGGGGGCTTTATATTACCTTATATCCTTATATCCAATACTTGGATTGTAAGCTCTTCGGGGCAGGGACTCTTTTTCCTATCGTTACGTTTACATCACGAGTGCTTATTCCCATTATGTGTTATATTATTATGTCATGTGCATTACTGCTGTGACGCGCATTAAACACCACAGCGCCTACTGGCTAAACGCTCACCTCATTATATCCCTTCCACTTCCCTGCTAATCCCAAATGTACGCACATTTACTCTCACACAACCTCCGGGTAGGGAATAGCTCAGTGGCAAGGTCACTGCCTTTGAAATGGGTGAACCAGTTTCAAACCCCAGAGTCCGCTCCTTGTCACTTTATCTCCCTGTGCCTCAGGCAGACACAATTAGAGTGTACTTACTCCTTGAAAAAGCGCAAACACTTGCGTGAAACGCGTGGGAGGGCTATTTTGTCATTCTTTTGCCACTCACTAATGCCTTTTTTTTAAATGTTCCATACCTGGGTACCTTATTTTCTTTACTGTTCCTGCTTAAGGACTTCCCACTCACTATCTGAGTGCCCTGAATCTACTCTAACCTTGTTACAATTAGAGTGTACGCTCTATGGGACAGGGACTGTGTCTGCAATAATTCTATGTAGTGCTGTGTACACTGTCAGCGCCATATAACAAACATTATTATTATCCAGTGGTGTCTGTACGCTGGGGTGTGACGCTCTTATCTCCGGTCTCTGTTATCAGAGTCTGGGACATCGCCTCCTCCCCACCATAACCTCCTCCCCACCTGTATCACCCCCCCCATCACCTCCTCCCCACCTATATAATCCCCCATCACCACCTATATCATCCCCCCATCACCTCCTCCTCCCCACCTATATAATCCCCCATCACCACCTATTTCATCCCCCCATCACCTCCTCCTCCCCACCTATATCATCCCCCCCATCACCTCCTCCCCACCTATATAATCCCCCATCACCCCCTATATCATCCCCCCATCACCTCCTCCTCCCCCACCTATATCATCCCATCACCTCCTCCTCCCCACCTATATCATCCCCCCTTCACCACCTCCTCCCCATCTATATCATCCCCCCATCACCACCTCCTCCCCATCTATATCATCCCCCATCACCACCTCCTCCCCATCTATATCATCCCCCCCATCACCACCTCCTCCCCATCTATATCATCCCCCATCACCACCTCCTCCCCATCTATATCATCCCCCCATCACCACCTCCTCTCCATCTATATCATCCCCACATCACCTCCCCACCTATATCATCCCCCTATTACCTCCCCACCTATATCATCCCCCATCACCTCCCCACCTATATCATCCCCCCATCACCTCCCCACCTATATCATCCCCCCATCACCTCCCCACTTATATCATCCCCCCATCACCTCCCCACCTATATCATCCCCCCATCACCTCCCCACCTATATCATCCCCCATCACCTCCCCACCTATATCATCCCCCCATCACCTCCCCACCTATATCATCCCCCCATCACCTCCCCACCTATATCATCCCCCCATCACCTCCCCACCTATATCATCCCTCCATCACCTCCCCACCTATATCATCCCCCCATCACCTCCCCACCTATATCATCCCCCCATCACCTCCCCACCTATATCATCCCCCCATCACCTCCCCACTTATATCATCCCCCCATCACCTCCCCACCTATATCATCCCCCCATCACCTCCCCACCTATATCATCCCCCCATCACCTCCCCACCTATATCATCCCCCCACCTATTTCATCCCCCATCACCTCCCCACCTATATCATCCCCCATCACCTCCCCACCTATATCATCCCCCCATCACCTCCCCACCTATATCATCCCCCCATCACCTCCCCACCTATATCATCCCCCCCATCACCTCCCCACCTATATCATCCCCCCATCACCTCCCCACCTATATCATCCCCCATCACCTCCCCACCTATATCATCCCCCCATCACCTCCCCACCTATATCATCCCCCCATCTATATCATCCCCCCACCTATATCATCTCAGGGAAGAAGGAGTGGCTCAGCGAGTAAAGACACTGACTGACCCTGAGATTGCTGCAGGGGAGCCTGGTTCAATTCCCGGTGTCGGCTCCTTGTGACCTTGGGCAAGTCATTTTATCTCCCTGTGCCTCAGGCACCAAAAACATAGATTGTAAGCTCTACGGGGCAGGGACCTGTACCTGCAAAATGTCTCTGTAAAGCGCTATACAAGAACATGCTATTATTATTATATCCCCCCATCACCTCCCCACCTATATCATCCCCCCATCACCTCCCCACCTATATCATCCCCCCCATCACCTCCCCACCTATATCATCCCCCCCATCACCGCCCCACCTAGATCATCCCCCCCATCACCTCCCCACCTAGATCAGCTCCCCCATCACCTCCCCACCTATATCAGCTCCCCCATCACCTCCCACCTATATCATCCCCCCATCACCTACCCACATATAGCATTCCCCATCACCACCTCCTCCCCACCTAGTAGCAGCCCCCATCACCTCCTCCTCACCTATATCCTCACCCCATCATCCTCCTCCCCACCTAGAGTCATTCCCCCATCACCACCTCCTCCCCATCTATATCATCCCCCCATCACCACCTCCTCCCCATCTATATCATGCCCCCACATCACCACCTCCTGCCCCACCTATAGCATCCCCCCCATCACCACCCCACCTATAGCATCCCCATCACCGCCCCCTATCTATATTATCCCCCGATCACCTCCCCACCTATAGCATCCCCCCATCACCTCCCCACCTATATCATCCCCCATCACCTCCCCACCTATATCACCCCCCCACCGATATCATCCCCCATCACCTCCCCACCTAGTATCATCCCCCCATCACCTCCCACCTATATCATCCCCCAATCTATATCATCCCCCCATCACCTCCCCACCTATATCATCCCCCATCACCTCCCCACCTATATCACCCCCCCATGCACCGCCCCACCTATATCATCCCCCAGCACCTCCCCACCTATATCACCCCCCCATCACCTCCCCACCTATATCATCCCCCATCACCTCCCCACCTATATCATCCCCCAGCACCTCCCCACCTATATCACCCCCCCATCACCTCCCCACCTATATCATCCCCCATCACCTCCCCACCTATATCACCCCCCCATCACCTCCCCACCTATATCAGCCCCCATCACCTCCCCACCTATATCATCCCCCATCACCTCCCCACCTATATCATCCCCCCCATCACCTCCCCACCTATATCATCCCCCCATCACCTCCCCACCTATATCATCCCCCATCACCTCCCCACCTATACCATCCCCCATCACCTCCCCACCTATATCATCCCCCAATCTATATCATCCCCCCATCACCTCCCCACCTATATCACCCCCCCACCTATATCATCCCCCATCACCTCCCCACCTATATCATCCCCCATCACCTCCCCACCTATATCATCCCCCAATCTATATCATCCCCCCATCACCTCCCCACCTATATCATCCCCCATCACCTCCCCACCGATATCACCCCCCATCACCGCCCCACCTATATCATCCCCCAGCACCTCCCCACCTATATCAGCCCCCATCAACCTCCCCACCTATAGCATCCCCCCCATCACCTCCCCACCGATATCATCCCCCATCACCTCCCCACCTATATCAGCCCCCATCACCTCCCCACCTATATCATCCCCCCATCACCACCTCCTCCCCACCTATATCATCCCCCCATCACCACCTCCTCCCCACCTATACCCTCCCCCATCACCTCCTCCCCACCTATATCCTCACCCCATCATCCTCCTCCCCAACTATATCATTCCCCCATCACCACCTCCTCCCCACCTATATCACCCCCCCCATCACCTCCCCACCTATATCATCCCCCCATCACCTCCCCACCTATATCATCCCCCATCACCATCTCCTCCCCACCTATATCATCCCCCCATCACCTCCTCCCCACCTATACCCTCACCCCATCATACTCCTCCCCAACTATATCATCCCCCATCACCACCTCCTCCCCATCTATATCATCCCCCCATCACCACCTCCTCCCCATCTATATCATCCCCCCATCACCACCTCCTCCCCACCTATATCACCCCCCCCCATCACCACCTCCTCCCCATCTATATCATCCCCCCATCACCACCTCCTCCCCACCTATATCACCCCCCCCATCACCACCTCCTCCCCATCTATATCATTCCCCCATCACCACCTCCTCCCCCACCTATATCATCCCCCCCATCACCTCCCCACATATATCATCCCCCATCACCTCCCCACCTATATCACCCCCCCATCACCTCCCCACCTATATCATCCCCCATCACCTCCCCACCTATATCATCCCCCCATCACCTCCCCACCTATATCATCCCCCCATCACCTCCCCACCTATATCATCCCCCCATCACCTCCCCACCTATATCATCCCCCCCATCACCTCCCCACCTAAATCATCCCCCCATCACCTCCCCACCTAAATCATCCCCCCCATCACCTCCCCACCTAAATCATCCCCCCATCACCTCCCCACCTAAATCATCCCCCATCACCTCCCCACCTATATCATCCCCCATCACCTCCCCACCTATATCATCCCCCATCTCCTCCCCACATATATAATCCCCCCATCACCATCTCCTCCCCACCTATATTATCCCCCCATCACCATCTCCTCCCCACCTATATTATCCCCCCATCATCACCTCCTCCCCACCTATATTATCCCCCCATCATCACCTCCTCCCCACCTATATTATCCCACCATCATCACCTCCTCCCCACCTATATCATCCCCCCATCACCTCCTCCCCACCTATATCATCCCCCCATCACCTCCTCCCCACCTATATCATCCCCCCCATCACCTCCTCCCCACCTATATCCTCACCCCATCATCCTCCTCCCCAACGATATCATCCCCCCCATCACCTCCTCCCAAACTATATCATCCCCCCACAAATTAAATCATCTCTTATCCCCCGCCTCAAACCAGCCACATTTATTCATCCCTCCCGTTGTTCCCCCTCTCTCTGTCCTCTGACCACGGGCCTCTCACCGACACGCCGGGCTGTGAAATCAGGGCGCCGCCATACTGGAGGCGCGTCACTTCCGGAGTAGCACAGTAAGCACTTCCGGTCATGCCACATGTTATTAGCAGTAGAGCAGCAGTGTGTGATCATACTGTATACCTGTGTCTGCAACCACATGCACATGCCTGTATATAACTTGTGTGTATAACTATATATATATACACACACAGCTGTGTGTAGAAATATATAATATATATATATTTCACCTATGTGTAAATAACTATATCTATTACATATATACACGTGTGTAGTTAAATATACCTTTTTTTATAGTTATATATAGCTGTGTGTGTGTGTGTGTGTGTGTGTGTGTGTGTGTGTGTATACACACACACACACACACATACATGTGTGTAGTTATATATCGCTGTCTGTATACCTGTATAGGGCTATACACAGGCTGAGCTCCGTGTCAATAGACAAGCAGTGGTACTGGGTACTGAGCCTGCATGTGCTACACGTGATATAACTCCCTGGTGTCTCTTACACACATAACACTAGAGGAGAGAGAGAGGTAAGTAGAAAGAACGAGGAGGGAGTTCTGGTAAGTGGGTCTGCAAGGGGCCACGGTCGATGTATGAGGGGTATAGTATCAGCCACGGAGCTACCCATATGCTTCGATAAGGAGCAGGTTTGCCACTTTCTACTGAAGGCCAACCCCGAGGGAAAAAATTAATCCCTTACTGGTGTGGCGGGTCAGCGTCTCCCGGCATCCTGCTGCAATTTCCCCCTCCAACTGCAGTGAAGATGGCTCCCATGGTAACCGGACGTTACGTGACGTCATGACGCTATGCGGCGGCGCGTTGCCACGGCCGGAAAATGCCGGAGACCGCCGCAACCCGGAGATTGACGACGGCAACCCGTAGCCCGGAAGGTAAGTGCCCGAAACCTGTAGTCTCCGGGTCAAACCTGGAGAGGTGGCAACTCTGATAAGGAGGTGTGTTTTAAGATGGTTCTTGAAGGTGGAGAGAGAGGGTGCTAGTCGGGTATTGAGGGGAAGGCCATTCCAGAGGTGTGGGGCAGTGAGTGAGAGAGTTTTAAGGCGGAAGAGGGCATTAGATACAAAAGGGGGTAGAGAGAAGACATCCTTGAGAGGAACGCAAGAGTCGGGATGGAGCATAGCGAGAAATTAGGGCTGAGATGTAAGGAGGGGCAGAGGGATATATAGCGAGAAATTAAGGCTGAGATGTAAGGAGGGGCAGAGGGTATATAGTGAGATATTAGGGGCAGAGATGTAAGGAGGGGCAGAGGGATATATAGTGAGATATTAGGGGCAGAGATGTAAGGAGGGGCAGAGGGATATATAGTGAGATATTAGGGGCAGAGATGTAAGGAGGGGCAGAGGGGTATATAGTGAGAAATTAGGGGCAGAGATGTAAGGAGGGGCTGGGGGGGTATATAGTGAGAAATTAGGGGCAGAGATGTAAGGAGGGGCAGAAGAGTGTAAAGCTGTAAAAGTGAGGAGAAGAATGGAGTGTGAGATACGGGATTTGATCGGAAGCCGGGAGAGGGATTTCAGCAGGGGAGACGCGGAGACAGATTTAGGAAAGAGTAGAGTGATTCTGGCAGCAGCGTTTAGGATAGATTGTTGGGGAGACAGGTGAGAGGCAGGAATTATTGCAGGTCACGTGTAAGTTGTTCTCTCCCATGGACACCAGCAACTCAACATTCACGGCTGCAGAACCATCCTTATTGCTCTTGATTCATTCAGCCGAAGAAGAAGCTGGAGTGGGGGGCAGGGGTGGGATATTCCTCAATGTCATGTATATATACACCCCGTGCGCTGCTTCTACATACATGACGTGAGGATGTATAGTCACCAATAAGGGGATACAGGAAAAATAATGACAGGCCTTTCTATTAATCCCTTCAGAGCCAGGCGTGTAATGCCTTGCAGGCCCCTCTGCTGCTGAACTGGCCAATTACTATGTACGCCTCCTACTACAGGGGTGGGTTGACTGCAGTCCCCAAGGGCCACCAACAGGCCAGGTCTTTGGGATATCCCTGCTTCAGCGCACGTGGATCAATCAGTTCTTGCTTCAGCACAGGTGGCTCAATCAGTCCCTGCTTCAGCACAGGTGGCTCAATCAGTCCCTGCTTCAGCGCAGGTGGCTCAATCTGACTGACCCACCTGTGCTGAAGCAGGGATATCCTTACAACCTGACCTGTTGATGGCCCTTGAGAACTGGAGTTGACCCACCCCCTGTGCTAATACACTCAGATTGTAAGCTCTGTGGGCAAGGGCCTCGTTATCCTAATGTTTGCTCGTCTTTTTGAAGCGCGTATTCCTATTGTGACTTGGCATTTTGTTTGCTGTTGCAAAGCGCTATGCACAGGGCGCTATATAAATACATATGCATACAATGCACCTTTAACATGTATTAACCTCTTAATGGCCTGTGACTCGCTTCTTAATTCCATAACCGATGGGGAGGGGGGGGAAAGAAATAGTTTATTTTTAACTTTTTTTGGACACACTGTAATAATAGAAAATAAAAAAAATGTTTAGTATTAATTGTATTTTTCTTTCTTTTCTAATTTTGGGGGGGTGGGTGTCATTTTTACATCTGCGCAACATCAAGATTAATCAGGACGCAAGTTAAAAAGTTCAAACAGCTTCTCCGGGAACGCCAGGTTACACGCTATCCAATTTATTGTCGGAAGAGAGAACGAAAAGGAACACAATTAACTTTGGAAAGAAAAAAAAAGAGAGAGAGAGGGATGTGTAGGGTGATGAGGGGGGGGGGGGGGTGAGGGGTGGGGGGGATTAGCTTTTTTTTAAAGGGGTCTCCCAAACCTTTAATAACTTCTGAAAGATGTAATCAAAAGCCCTGATGCTTAGAAGTCCCTCTGCCTGAATTCCAATGAGTTCTGTATAAGTGACTGCCCCTAAACCTCGGGGTCTTCTAGAGAGAGTGCCTGATTTCCGAAGGAAGTCAGCAAATAAAGATGGATTTCCTTCATTAAAAATAATTGGTGGGGGAGGGGGAAGGGGGGGGGGGAACGGGTTAGGGTCTAAAAAGGACCCAGAAAGAAAATACTTAATAGGGAGGTTAAAAGAAAAGCGCATTTCTTAGAAACACAACGAAAAGAGAGATGTGTAGAGTGATGAGGGGGAATTTAGATTGTAAGTTCTTGGGGACAGGGCAACCCTTTTGCCTTACGTTGTTAGTGGCCTGTTTGTAATAATAATAATAAGTTTATTTCATAAAGCGCGTCACAGTGACAGTGTAGCGCGTGGTACACAGCACATAGGAATATTACAGACATTTTGACATTTACCTTGTATTGCAGTTTTGTGCAGTGCTGCAGACACTGTTGGCCCTATATAAATACACTGGTACATACATGCAATTAGAACACAGAGAGGTTGCAATCCCTTTGAAGTGTATTTATTTTAAGGAAGTAACACATTGAGAGTTATCTCTTGTTTCCCAGTATGTCCTGGGCACAGAGTTATGATGACAGATACATGGTTGCAAATACATAGTTACATTGTATTGTATTGTATGTCTTTATTTATATAGCGCCATTAATGTACATAGCGCTTCACAGTAGTAATACACGTGGTAATCAAATAAATAACAGCATGGGAATAAGAGCTTTAGACATAAAAGTAACATTAAGGAAGAGGAGTCCCTGCCCCGAGGAGCTTACAGTCTAATTAAGTAAGCAGGGTTATACATTGTATTCAAGACATCGCATGCACAGTTACAGATAATATATATTATAGGAAGTGGAGGCCAATGATAATCCGTTTACAAACCTAAACTTTTTTTTTTTTTTTGGCAACATTTTTTGAGGCAGTGAAAAGATTTCTAACTCACCGCCCCCCCCCCCCCCCCCACCCCCTTCCTCCCCCAAAAAAATCAGAGGTGCTCTGATTATCCCTTCCCAACGGGAAGGCACAAACTATGACGTGGGTTTAATGCCCGCTGTTCACGAAACGTTTTGTACATTTAAAATAACCGGGAAAGTCTTCACAAACGCATGTTCCAACGCAGTCATTTTGATAGCATTGTATGTTTTCTGGAGTTATGCTATGTTGTAATTTCAATTGCTGTAGGAACGGTGACTGTGGGTTGGGGGAAACTAGATCTGGTTATAAAAAAGTGTTTAAAAAAAACCCGCAAAGGAAATCAATTTGTTATTTAGTTATTTAACGCTGGTTTTATTTATATTTTTTCCCTTCTATACCAGAAAGATACACATTTTGTGAGGACCTTTACATTTTATGGGCAAACAGTACAACACAAAATAAAATGTCACATTGCAGGAGGTCTGGGAGTGATAATTCATAGGAGCCAGATCTGAGGGGGTTTGGGGGATTTGAACTGAAATCTCCAATCCATGCTGTGTCCTCATCTCCTTGGCCCCACCCACAGGCTCCTGACACCTCCTCCTGATTGACTGCATTACCCAGCATCAATCAGGATGGATGAAGCAGCCCAGCACCCTAGCAGAAGCCCCCCAGCCGGTCAGGTCACTATGTCCAGAGAGGTAATACCGGTATACACACACATGTCCAGTATTACCTCAAATATTTTACTGGACAGAGTGTCCAAATACAGGACAGGAAACAGCATGGAGCGAAGAGAGGTGCGTGTCTGTCTGTCTGTCTTGAGTGCGTCGCACTTTTCACCATTGTGTCCAGTATTTTTGGAGACGCCACCTGGTGACCCTACATACGTGTAACATGGATGTACAGCTACGGTAAGAGCTCTGGGTCCTAAAATATTATGTGTGACCTGCATTAATTCACCAATAATAATAGTGTAAATAATTACTTTGACCCTCCAAATAACCGTTTCTGGTTTACGCGGCCCCTTTTAGTGTTACAATAATGCTGTAAATCGGGGGGGCTCAGCTCCAATCCTCAAGTCCCTCCAACAGGTCAGGTTTTCAGGATATCCCTGCTTCAGCACAGGTGGCTCCATCAGAGGCTCAGTCGAAGACAGCCAGATGAAGTCTTCGACTGAGCCCCTGAGCCACCTGTGCTGAAGCAGGGACTGATTGAGCCACCTGTGCTGAAGCAGGGACTGATTGAGCCACCTGTGCTGAAGCTGGGATATCCTTAAAACCTGATCTGTTTTGGGAGGACTAGAGTTGAGCCCCCTGGCTTAAGCCCTCATTACCTTTAGTACCTATTTGCAGCTGTTTGTCCTGATTTGAGGTGTCATTCTGTTTATGTCATTGATATCAAGTATTATACCCTGCTGTTCCCAGGTTGTACCACACTGCATCATATGTTGGTGCCTTATAAATAAACAACAATTATTATTATTATTATAGAAAAGGGAGGCGGAAATGCACTACTAGCCAAAAATAATAAGCCAATAACTAATAATAAGCGCCACTCCGTGCTCATGTCATCGCGGACGGTGCGCCCCTGGTGTATAAATCATAACTTGATACACACACGTGAATGGGGAGCCCATCCCGAAGCTGTGTAAAAATATCAAAATACAGTTTATTATATTGAACAGTGAGCAGGACATAAACTATAAAAATACAGAAAGCATGCGTAGCGAGTTCGAGACGCTTGCTAGTAATTATTAAGTGCCTGTGCACAGTCAGAAATCCCCCAGCAGAGAACCACATGCCATTAGGGTGACTGTAACTCCCCCTGTGAGGTGTAGATGGCTGCACTGTATTTTGATAGTTTTATTGTGTATGTCCTGCCCGCTGTTCATTATAATAAACTGCATTTTGATATTTTTGCACCCCCATTTTGGGGGGTCTCGCTATCTCCCTTGGGGATGCCGTTCTCGTAATAAATAAATAATAACGATTGGTGATTGTGCAGCCGCCTCTGGGGTGGAAACCCTGCAGCACGGTTCTGGCATTCTGCACGGCGGCCAGCAGGGGGGGGTGAGACCTCTTCCCCGTCTCTCCCCTGGTAAATGCAGTAACATTGCAGTGTGTGGTTTGACATGTGATCCCAGCTTTGTGACTGTACCCTGCAGGCTTCGTCTTTCCCATCCCGTCCCGCTCTCTGTGACACCCGCTCAATAAAACCCACACCAACACTTCCCCTTCCTCCCCAGCCTGGAAATGAGATCTGGCTCCATGTGTTAAGGAGGCTAATTGGTTGGTGTTCCACGCGGAATATGGAAGTGGCCCTGTCACATTGTATGTCTCTATGTATATAGCGCCATTAATGTACACAGCGCTTCACAGCAGTAATACGCGGCAATCATATGTGCAATTGACGACTGACGCAGACCTCCCGCTAACCCGTGGGGGGGGGGGGGGCAACTCCTGTCCTCAAGGGCCACCAACAGGTCAGGTTTTCAGGATATCCCTGCTTCAGCACAGGTGGTGCCGTCGAAGAACGAGCCACCTGTGCAGAAGCTGGGATATCCTGAAAACCTGGCCTGTTGATGGCCCTGAGGTAGAGCGTTCTGTTGGAAAAAGTGAAGAGGGAATACTTCAACATGAAAGGGAAATGTATTTTAAATGCAATGGCCTTAGTATAGGCGTACTCAATTCCAGTCCTCAAGCCCCCTCAACAGGTCAGGTTTTCAGGATATCCCTGCTTCAGCACAGGTGGCTCAATCAAGAGCCACCTACAGGTCAGGTTTTCAGGATATGCCAACTTCAGCCAAGTTGGTTTTCAGGATATCCCAGCTCCAGCACAGATGGCTCAATCAGTCCCTGCTTCAGCACAGGTGACTCAATCAAGAGCCACCCACAGGTCAGGTTTTCAGGATATCCCAGCTTCAGCAGAGGTTGTTTTCAGGATATCCCAGCTTCAGCAGAGGTTGTTTTCAGGATATCCCAGCTTCAGCACAGGTGGCTCGATCAGTCCCTGCTTCAGCACAGGTGGCTCAATCAAGAGCCACCAACAGGTCAGGTTTTCAGGCTATCCCAGCTTCAGCACAGGTGGCTCAATCCGAGGCTCAGTCTTTGACAAAGACTGAGCCTCTGATTGAGCCACCTGTGCTGAAGCTGGGATAGCCTGAAAACCTGACCTGTTGGTGGCTCTTGAGAACTGGAGTTTGCCCACCCCTGCGTTAGCAGGAGGCCTGCGTCAGTTGTCAGGGGACCACCACACTCCAAACCCAGAGTACCACTGCTTTTGTTTATCTACAGACTTACAGTTCTACCTTCTTTTTAAGGAAAGGGGGGGATTTAATTTATAAAAAAAAATGGTATAAATATTGCACAAATGGTTCTGAATTAATAATAATAATAATAAAAAAGAAGAAGTCCACAATTGTTTTTTCATCACCCGGTATCGCTGCTTTTTGTTGGTGTTAATCCGCATGGTAAATAACCTAATTTCAAATGGGCCGTCCTCCATTTTCTTTTGCCTAAAATAATACCACAGGAAACGGTGTGCTCCTTGTTCAACACGATTACTGCTTTTTAACGGACTTCAGTATCACCCGCCGTGCCTGGACAACTGAGTTGGGTTCTTTTTTTGGGGGTTTTTTTTTAGGTAAGAAAATGGGAGAGACCTCGATTTGCGCCGCTGGCCGGAGAGAATTTTTTTCAGGGAGAAAGTAGAAAAACTGCCATATTTTTTTTTTTAAATTTTTTTTTTTATTGGCTGACAAATGATGTGAAAGTCTCGCTCGCACATACGGAAAGTCTGCCCAGATTAGTCACCCGGGGCACGGGCGGAAATAGGATGTGTTTATTTCCTGCACAAATTATCTCAAATAAATACAATTTAAAAATGCCCTTCAACCCAAACCTCCCCCTCCCCCCCCCCCCCCAACACCAAAAGATATTTCCCCGCCCGGAGCAAGGATTCCTGAAATAAGGGGTCAGGGTTATAGGATGCTGTCCCTACTTCTCATCCAAAGGGGTCAGAGGTCACTCTGGCCCTCTCTGTTGTCACGGCAACTGGGGGCTTATTTAAACAAGGATTCCAGGTTGGTGGGAATTGAGGTGGATATGAGAGAGGAATGAATCAATCAGGGAGCAGATATCCGACTGTTCCCTCGCGATCTATCGCACCGGCCTTAAACACACACAAACACACACACACACCCCCGAAACAAAGGCCTCTTTCACAGGGCAGATATCTCCCTGTGTCTTGTATTCCTCCTGAGCCTCAAATTCTCCAGCATGTTCTCCCTTCTCCGGGATGAGGAGCGAGGGGTTTCTTTTGCACCAGCGGCAGATTGCCGTGTGTGCGAGACTTCAAGCGCTTAGCCATGCAACACCTCCTTTGTGGTTTACGCGTAGTGCAATTTCTCATATTGTGCGTTTCAAACTAAATAAAAAATATATGTATGTTCTTGTTGGTGTCACCTTTCAGTATTTTTTGGGAAGCGGTGTACAGTGATCCTAACCTTTCTTTATTACGTCGGCTCACACAATGATATATGCATTCATTTTAGATTTTTTTTTTGGGGGGGGGGGAGGAGGGGGCCACCCTGGTTTTGATTCAAAGTGTGGAATGTAAGATGCAGCGAGTAATACAAAAAGTCTAAAAAAAAAAAAAAAGGGGTGTGTGCAGAGCACTTGTGTGCGGAGTGAAACTGCTTAGCATTTAGTCACTCTCAAAACTCTCATTCACACAAAATGATAACAATCAAAATATAATTAATGTGACAAAATGCAAAGCAGGATGTGCGTGCGTGCGTACGCATGTACACCATCACATTTTAAGTTATGGTGGATGAAGGTGACATGGTGTGCTCATTTGCATGTCATTTCCCAGAATCCCTTGCTGCAGTGTGAGCACTGTATGCTGGATGATAATGGTGAAAGTCAGGGTTGCAGACCTGTCTAAGACATGTGAATGTGCTCACAAGTGATCTTTTTATTTGCTATATATACGGTCCTCTTGCTGGGACCGAAACGTTGGTGTTTGTGTGCCATGTTTGTGTTTTAATACACTGATTTGTGATTTAATACACTGATTTGTGATTTAATGCCCTGATTTGTATCATTTATTTCTGAGTGCTGCTTGGTGATTGCCTTTTTAGTGGGGATCGCAACATTGTATATACTATGTGTAAGGAGCGAGCACAAGACCCATACTGTGTCTATTGGAGTGCCAATGTGTGTGTGTGTGTGTGTGTGTGTGTGTGTGTGTGTGTGTGTGTGTGTGTGTGTGTGTGTGTGTGTGTGTATATCTCTCATATACAAATATTACATGTGAGCACATTCACATGTCTTAGGCAGGTCTGCAACCCTGTTTTTTGCCATTATCGCCTAGCATACAGTGCTTCCACTGCAGCAAGGGATTCTGGGAAATGACATGCAAATGAGTACACAGTGCCACCTTTAGTCTGAAGTCCACATTAAATGGAAAAACCCTTAAGCCAATGCATGCTGCTTTAAACACAGCTTTTAAACATAGCCTGGGATGAGATGCAAAGCCAATAAACCCACTCACAGACAGACTGTTTCGACCTTGTGAGTGTATATACAGTTGTGTGAAAAAGAAAGTACACCCTCTTTGAATTCCATGGTTTTACATATCAGGACATAACAATCATCTGTTCCTTGGCAGGTTTTAAAATTAGGTAAATACAACCTCAGATGAACAACAACACATGACATATTACACCGCGTCATGATTTATTTTACAATAATAAAGCCAAAATGGAGAAGCTATGTGTGAAAAACTAAGTACACCCTTACTGCTTCCATAGGAATTAAGATGCTAAGCGCCTCATGCAGAGAGCAGCGCTATTTACAATCTCGCCATTTTCCGGAGAAAATCGCGCAAAAAACAGCTGAAAATGGCGAGGTAGGAAAAACGCGCCATTTTTTTTTTCTATTTGAAAATCTCGCCGCGCGGCTGGCGAGAAACTACATCTCGCCAGTCTGAAAAATATCCGCATTCAGAAAGGCGCGCTCGCCATCTAGCGGCTGTTTTTGGCGCGATTTTCTTCAATTTTCTCCGCCAACTAAAGTTGGCAAGAAGCAGGAGCTCGCCGGCTATAGGGGGGAAAAAAAATGCGCAATTGTTTTTCTCTCCCTTTCAGCTGCGCGCATCTCCTCATTTACAATTCTCCACATGCAGTAATGCTAAAAATAGCGGATTTCGCCCATTTCTGCATATGGAGAATAAAACTCTCCATTAAACCTACTTTTTATTCCCCTCTCCAATTTTAAAAAGCGCGGCTCTCTGCCTAGGCCCCCATGTAGCAGACAGGTGCTGCTAATCAAATGCCCTTGATTAATTGATCAACAGCAAGTGTGACCACCTCTATAAAATATGTATGTACTTTATGGTTGCTTGTATAGTTGTAGGTGGGATAGGAATATGCGTGTGTGAGAATTTGGCGCTTGGTTTTTTGAAGTGCCTGCCGGCGCTGGTGAATTCTGCGCGTGCGCATATAAACGGCTAAGGCACATGTACATTTTGTGTGATGATTCCGCGCGAATGCTTACAATGAGAATCTATTGGGACGTATGCGTACGATTCAAGTCTGAAGGGCACGTGTAGTAGTTCAGGGGGAGCGCGTGCATGACGCGTGCACGCTCCCGAAATCCCTGCAACCTACTGGGTCACAGAGGAGAGCGAGTCTGAGGTCTGATGTTGGGCGGAGCTCATGATGGTGGCGTTGCTACGTGTGCGTCCGCGCACTCTTCAAGGACTCTTACCTGATTGTCTAAGGTATTTCCTCAAGTACCCGCGGTGCTGCGCGTATCGACGCCGCAAGATTGACCCAGCCAATGAGGGCGAACCAGCTCCGTGACGCGTTCGCCACGCCCCCGCCACGCCCCCAATCGCAGCGACCCATCTCCTGCAGTTAGCGCACACATTGCTGGGGCTGCAGGAGTGAGCGCGGGTGTGCGCAGGGAAGCACGCGCCCGAGCCGCCACCATGAGCTCGGCCTTAGGCTAAGGCCGTACAGCCTTCGCCCGCGTGGAGGCGTGCGAAGGCTGTGATGTCACCCGCGTGAAGCCGGTGCATTTTTGGACCATGGTAGACGCACGTGGGGGGCGTGCCTAGGGGCGTCACGAAGCTGGTTCACCCTCACTGGCCAAACCGCTCACGTGACCTGCCCGTCGCGCCGAGAAATCCGTTTAAACTGATTTCTTACGCGCCCACGCGGTCTATGGGCGCTATCAATGCCTTTAGGCAATGCCTTTTAACCACCGCACGGTCATCCCAAGCTTGTCCAAGGCCTTAAGCAGGGGGGGCGAGTGCATGGCGTGCGAACGCTCCCAAGATACCCGGCACTTTCGGTCTCGCAGAGGAGAGAGCCGGAGGTGTGATGCGGGTGGGGGGAGCGCCTGCACGGCGCGCGCACGCTCCCGATCTCCGTTTCGTTCGGCCCACGCAGACAGAGCTGCAGAGAACGTGTGCCCCCCTCTGCTGCCCCAGTCTGCACATGTGCAGTATGCTACTTCCGTTTCATAGGAAGTCACAGCTACGATTCCTTCTACCCTATGAGATTTTCCAATGAGCCTTCGCCAGCTGAGAAGTTTCACTTCAAAAAGGAGATCCAAAAAGCCAATATCTTTACCTATAACTAATAGCTCTCATATATCTATTATTGCCAGATACCAAGGGACTGAAAGGTGCGTGGATTCCAAGGGTGCGGCGATTAGCGCGCCGTTTTGAAACCCTTTTTTCTAACCTTCATAAACCCCAAAATATCAAATGACCGCTAGGTTTCTCCCAGGGCAGCACGCCGGCCCAAAGAAAGGTTCGAGAAGAAGGCAGAGAAAAGTAAAATGTGTTGATTTGCTCAGGAATAAATAAGAAATCAACGCTTAGATTGTAAGCTCTTCAGGGCAGGGGCTCCTTTGCCTATTGTTTTGTGGCTGAAAGCGCTTATTCCCATTATGCGCTATATCAGCGGTGCGCAAACTGCGGGGGGGGGGGGCGCGGCCCACTTGCCCTGCTTCCGTGTCCGCTCGTCTCAATGTCAACGCGGCGTGGACGCCGTGGGGCCATGCGACGTCACATCAAATGACGCTGCGGGTCACGTGGCCTCACATTATTTATTTATTTATAAAATATTTTACCAGGAAGTAATACATCGAGAGTTACCTCTCGTTTTCAAGTATGTCCCAGGGGGGCGGGGGGGGGGGGGCTCGACACAAGAGGAGAGCAGGCAGGGGGGGGGGGGTGCAACGCAGGAAGTTAGCGCACCCCCTTGTTATATTATTATGCCACGTGTATTGTAAAGCGCTATGTAAATAAAGACATACATACAAGGCGGTTTGTATCCAGTGATCCCAAACAAAGCTCTTTTAAATCAGAGACCTCCGATACACGTTCTCCCTTAATACGGCACAGAGATTGGAAGCTGGGGCTCTTTTATAACAACTTCCCTCCTGCTACAAGCCAGGCTGACAATTATCAGTGATTTAAAACCAAACTAATTTGGGGGCTCTTTGATCAGGCAGGGCTCAGTTTGAAAGGAGTCTGCAGCTCTACCACTCTTGTTTGCCATTTGACCTTGCTTGACCCTTTTGGGGCTTGCTTGGGGCCCACAGCGCATTCCTGTGCAATGCATTGCTGCCGGCGCAGAAAGTGTTAAGGGCGCAGTCCCACCAAATGACAAGAAAGGGAAAGCGTTCTGTCATACTTCGTTACCCTTCTTCTTTTTTTTAACATGGCGGTGGGTTTGCTGGGTTGTGTCCTCGCCTTCATGCAGAAGGGCTCTCCCTGCGCCAGGGCGGAGGGCTAGAGCCAGGGCACGGGTGCGCCTGTTTGCATGTTTTCAGGCTGGACGGTGTTGGAGCGGCCGTCACGGAGACGGCGTGCGCACGGCGGGGTGTTTAGTCTCCGTTAGCATTCGTTTATTGGCGCTTCAAACCCAAAAGACAACAACAGGAGAGTTACCACGGCCCACTGCTTCCACCCCGCAGGAAACCAGAATCGGCGCCAAAACCCTCGCGGCCGCCACGTATAAGGCTCCCGGGGGGAACGTCAGAACGAACGTTTCTTCAACACCGCTGGCGCATCTAACTTTTGCGGTTGGCGACAAGTCCACTTCCACCCCTTTTCTGTGAGGGTCACGGGTTTTGGGGTCAATGTTATTTAACCCCAGACACCCCAGACACCCCCGCCCCCGGTGCGTCGGAGACTCCATGATGGATTGCAGTATCTTTTTCCATCAAACAAACGCCACGATTTGTTCTTTTTTTGGGGGGTGGGGGTGAAGAAGAGAAAGCAGAGGGGAACGCGACTACTTTGGGGGGTGGGGGGGCTGCCAGCTTGAGACGGAAGTCGTGGTCATACTCCGCACGGTTTTGTATTGCAGCACGTTCGTTAAGACCCTGCCGCCGGGAGTCGGTGTGACGGGCCCTGCAGTGCAGTTTGGGATGAGCACATACATGTTAGACAGGAATGTAGAACATGTGTGGGGAACAGAGGATGGTGGGGGTGGGGAAGCTTTACATGTAGACCCATCCACACACTGGCGCCTCTCTGCCTGGGAATTCCGAGCTTTTCTGTCCTTACTTATGAACCGTGACATCTGTGCATTCCATGGGTTCTGACCCTAAGGGTCAGAGGGTGCCCAGAGGTCAAGCAGTTTCCTCTTTCACCACCAATAGAGACCTTGACTAGAGGTAAATTATACCGCAGTTTAAGGGAATAATTTGAAACACTCTTGTAATTATAATAAATGTTGCTGTTTACATTTTAATCTTCAAACCTTTGGCCTAAAACTAAACAGGGGGGGGGGGGGGTGGGGGGGGGAACCCAGGTAGCAGGAAATTCTGCCCTCTGAGGTCACACTGCCCTCTCTGCCCCTGCTCATGTTCACGTGTGTCTGCCCAGGTATGGAAAATACCCCATTTACCCCTGAGATCATATAACTGGCAGTGTTGCTTCCATGAGACTCCCGGGGATGATCAGGGGTGGCCAACGCCGGTCCTGTAGAGCTACCACCAGGTCAGGTTTTCAGGATATCCCTGCTTCAGCACAAGTGGCTCAATCAGTCCCAGCTTCAGTGCAGGTGGCTCAATCCGTCCCTGCTTCAGCACAGGCGGCTCAATTAGTAGCTCCGTCGAAGACGAAGACGGAGGCACTGATTGAGCCACCTGTGCTGAAGCCGGGATATCCTGAAAACCTGACCTGTTGGTAGCTCTTGAGGGCAGAAGTTGGCTACCCCTGCCCTGGATACAGAGACTGGAAAAGTCTCAGTCAAAACAGCCAAGGGGAAGACAGCAGAAAGGGGCAGTCCCAGTGATAAGAAGCAGGGGGGATAGTGATACAGAGAACTGCAGAGGGGCGCTCTTATTAACCTCTTTAATACCAAATGTGAACAATTTTCACCCAGTGTTTATTTTGTGTCTGCCACGCACCCCTGAAGTTATCCGCCCTGGGTCAGCCGCACCTTTTCAGCGCAATATCCTGCGAGTGCCGAATCGCGCCAAAATGAAAGAAAAAACGCCCGAAAGAATGAATTGTCAGGCAAATTGGAAGACGTCACACGTTTGCACCAGAGACTCTCTGTGGACATAGAAGTGACAGAAAAGATGGACCCCCCCCCCCCCCACAGGGACCATGTGTAACAACCATAGGCAGTGACATACAGTATATGGCGAAAAGTTTTATCATTAGGTGGTAACCAGCTCACCCACTCTCCTCTGTATGGCCCCCCCCCAAAAGGTGTAGGAAAGGAGTGGGGGCAGAACCCCCCCCCCCCCCAACATCAAATATTGTTTATCCATTGCTGATATGTAGGCAGCGATCGATAGCAGGAGTCTGCTCTGAATATGAAACCCATCACACTTAGGGTAGCCAGGCGGCGTCTCCAAAAATACTGGACACAATGGTGAAAGGTGCGATGTGCTCGAGACACACACACACACACACACACACACACACACACACACACACACACACTCAGCTATTTCTGTTCGCTCTCTGCTCCATGCTGTTTCCTCCTCTCCTTGGCCCCGCCCTCAAACTCCTGACACCTCCTCCTGATTGTCTGCAGTACCCAGCAGCAGCTAATCAAGGTTGGAGGAAACTGCCCCGCCCTCTCGCAACAGCCCTGCTCTCTCCCTGCTCCCTCAAATCCGTCAGGTCACTATGTCCAGAGAGATAATACCGATATACACACACATGTCCAGTATTACTTCTCATTTTTTACTGGACGGTGTCCAAATACAGGACAGTCCGGTTCTATACTGGACACTAGGCAACCCTATTTTATACGTCATATAAAATGTAACGCGGATTTGGTAATTGGCACAGCCCGTGTTATGCTGTCCGCAGTGATTCTAAACCATCTGTTCTTTTTTACAGATCTGTGCACACCGGGGCTGTCCAGAGAAAACAGAGTTTAATGAGACACCAGCCACTGGAAGAGGAAAGGGAAAAGCCCAGGGAAATGACAGGAAGAAGGTGTGCACCTGAAGGGTAGTCTGTGCATGGAACGATCTCCCAGCAGGGGCGGTGCAGGATAAATGCAGCTATAGAATGCCAACGCTCTTGGTGTAGATTCAAGAACAGCGGAATAAAACCCCCAGGATAAAGGTTTTACAGCGACTCTAAAAGGGGTAACAAAAATAAACAAAATACACACATTAAAAAAAAAAAAGGAGGAGGAGGAATTATTTAAAAAGATGTGAGTTTGGAAATCAGGAAGAGTAATTATGCTCAGTACTGCTGAGTAACCACATACCCATCCCAACAGTGATGCCCAGGAGTGAGTAGGGAACAGAACCTACTGCAGAGGGGGGTTTGAGAATAGGACGCCTATGGGACGTCCCACTCCCCAGGGCCCCCCGGTTTCACCTCTCTCCTAGGACAGCTGCTGTTTGAATTAGTTATCGGATTAGGTACACAGCTCACCTCGTACCTTGAACCCATTTTGCTTTTGATCTTTTTCCCGCAGCAGCCCTTTAGCTCACCCTACACGACGTGTGAAGCTTTCACTGGGGGGGGGGGCACAGCGTGAGATACAGCGATCATTCCTGAGCGGTGGAGCATTTTTTGGAATGGGGTATCACACCATGGCGGCCATTTTAAATAACCCATTCAAAACTTCAACTAAAACCATCATTTCCCCAGAACAGAGGAGTTTTATCATCAGCATGAAAACATTAAATAAAGGAGTTTCTCGGGAAATACTTCTTGCAGTGACTTGAGTACAGTATTATTAACTCCTTGTCTGCTTCAGCAGACCCTCTGGGAGAGAAAAGGGTTAATTAACACCAAACATATATCACGAGACGAGAGATTGACTGTTTTTCATTTGTTTAATGCCGGTATCTAGGATTGCCAGGAGTCTTCTCCAAAAATACTGGACTCAATGGTGAACGGTGCGTCAGGTCACTGTGTCCAGGGAGGTAATACCGGACACATACATGTCCAGTATTACAGTACCTCTCATTTTTTACTGGACAGAGTCTCCAAATACAGGACAGTCCCGTTCAATACCGGACACCTGGCAACCCCTACCTGTATCGCGGCTTTTTCTTTACATTTGTGCTTCAGGCACATGACTGACAATAATAAAAAAAATAAAAATACCACCGCTTATAATCCTGCTGCTGACGCAGAGCAGTCACACAGCATGCTGCTCGGACAGTGCATGCTGGGGCAGTGCATGCTGGGGCAGTGCATGCTGGGGCAGTGCATGCTGGGACATACACACAGGCAACGCTTGCCACCAAAGACTCCTCGATAAAAGGATGGCTCTGTCAGCATTTTCTGCGTGTGGAACAGGGGGCGCTCCGAGCGTTGGGACACCGCACTGACAGGGCCAGTGTGAAGCAAAGCGCGAT
>NW_027455825.1:0-30183 GCF_040206685.1 Ascaphus truei
GCTGTGTGTGTGATGGGATCTTTATATAGAGGAGGGGGCCCCGCTGTGTGTGTGATGGGATCTTTATATAGAGGAGGGGGCCCCGCTGTGTGTGTGATGGGATCTTTATATAGAGGAGGGGGCCCCGCTGTGTGTGTGATGGGATCTTTATATAGAGGGGGGGGCCCCGCTGTGTGTGTGACGGGATCTTTATATAGAGGAGGGGGCCCCGCTGTGTGTGTGATGGGATCTTTATATAGAGGAGGGGGCCCCGCTGTGTGTGTGATGGGATCTTTATATAGAGGAGGGGGCCCCGCTGTGTGTGTGATGGGATCTTTATATAGAGGAGGGGGCCCCGCTGTGTGTGATGGGATCTTTATATAGAGGAGGGGGCCCCGCTGTGTGTGTGATGGGATCTTTATATAGAGGAGGGGGCCCCGCTGTGTGTGTGATGGGATCTTTATATAGAGGAGGGGGCCCCGCTGTGTGTGTGATGGGATCTTTATATAGAGGAGGGGCCCCGCTGTGTGTGTGATGGGATCTTTATATAGAGGAGGGGGCCCCGCTGTGTGTGTGATGGGATCTTTATATAGAGGAGGGGTCCCGCTGTGTGTGATGGATCTTTATATAGAGGAGGGGGCCCCGCTGTGTGTGATGGGATCTTTATATAGAGGAGGGGGCCCCGCTGTGTGTGATGGGATCTTTATATAGAGGAGGGGGCCCCGCTGTGTGTGTGATGGGATCTTTATATAGAGGAGGGGGCCCCGCTGTGTGTGTGATGGGATCTTTATATAGAGGAGGGGGCCCCGCTGTGTGTGTGATGGGATCTTTATATAGAGGAGGGGCCCCGCTGTGTGTGTGACGGGATCTTTATATAGAGGAGGGGGCCCCGCTGTGTGTGTGACGGGATCTTTATATAGAGGAGGGGGCCCCGCTGTGTGTGTGATGGGATCTTTATATAGAGGAGGGGGCCCCGCTTGTGTGTCGTGTGATGGGATCTTTATATAGAGGAGGGGGCCCCGCTGTGTGTGTGATGGGATCTTTATATAGAGGAGGGGGCCCCGCTGTGTGTGTGATGGGATCTTTATATAGAGGAGGGGGCTCCGCTGTGTGTGTGATGGGATCTTTATATAGAGGAGGGGGCCCCGCTGTGTGTGTGATGGGATCTTTATATAGAGGAGGGGGCCCCGCTGTGTGTGTGATGGGATCTTTATATAGAGGAGGGGCCCCGCTGTGTGTGATGGGATCTTTATATAGAGGAGGGGGCCCCGCTGTGTGTGATGGGATCTTTATATAGAGGAGGGGGCCCGCTGTGTGTGATGGGATCTTTATATAGAGGAGGGGGCCCCGCTGTGTGTGTGATGGGATCTTTATATAGAGGAGGGGGCCCCGCTGTGTGTGTGATGGGATCTTTATATAGAGGAGGGGGCCCGCTGTGTGTGTGATGGGATCTTTATATAGAGGAGGGGGCCCCGCTGTGTGTGTGACGGGATCTTTATATAGAGGAGGGGGCCCCGCTGTGTGTGTGACGGGATCTTTATATAGAGGAGGGGCCCCGCTGTGTGTGTGATGGGATCTTTATATAGAGGAGGGGGCCCCGCTGTGTGTGTGTGATGGGATCTTTATATAGAGGAGGGGGCCCCGCTGTGTGTGTGATGGATCTTTATATAGAGGAGGGGGCCCCGCTGTGTGTGTGATGGGATCTTTATATAGAGGAGGGGGCTCCGCTGTGTGTGTGATGGGATCTTTATATAGAGGAGGGGGCCCCGCTGTGTGTGTGATGGGATCTTTATATAGAGGAGGGGGCCCCGCTGTGTGTGTGATGGGATCTTTATATAGAGGAGGGGGCCCCGCTGTGTGTGTGATCGGGATCTTTATATAGAGGAGGGGGCCCCCGCTGTGTGTGTGATGGGATCTTTATATAGAGGAGGGGGCCCCGCTGTGTGTGTGATGGGATCTTTATATAGAGGAGGGGGCCCCGCTGTGTGTGTGATGGGATCTTTATATAGAGGAGGGGGCCCCGCTGTGTGTGTGATGGGATCTTTATATAGAGGAGGGGCCCCGCTGTGTGTGTGATGGGATCTTTATATAGAGGAGGGGGCCCCGCTGTGTGTGTGATGGGATCTTTATATAGAGGAGGGGGCCCCGCTGTGTGTGATGGGATCTTTATATAGAGGAGGGGGCCCCGCTGTGTGTGTGATGGGATCTTTATATAGAGGAGGGGGCCCCGCTGTGTGTGTGATGGGATCTTTATATAGAGGAGGGGGCCCCGCTGTGTGTGTGATGGGATCTTTATATAGAGGAGGGGGCCCCGCTGTGTGTGTGATGGGATCTTTATATAGAGGAGGGGGCCCCGCTGTGTGTGTGATGGGATCTTTATATAGAGGAGGGGTCCCGCTGTGTGTGATGGGATCTTTATATAGAGGAGGGGGCCCCGCTGTGTGTGATGGGATCTTTATATAGAGGAGGGGGCCCCGCTGTGTGTGTGATGGGATCTTTATATAGAGGAGGGGGCCCCGCTGTGTGTGTGATGGGATCTTTATATAGAGGAGGGGGCCCCGCTGTGTGTGTGATGGGATCTTTATATAGAGGAGGGGGCCCCGCTGTGTGTGTGATGGGATCTTTATATAGAGGAGGGGGCTCCGCTGTGTGTGTGATGGGATCTTTATATAGAGGAGGGGCCCCGCTGTGTGTGTGATGGGATCTTTATATAGAGGAGGGGGCCCCGCTGTGTGTGTGACGGGATCTTTATATAGAGGAGGGGGCCCCGCTGTGTGTGTGATGGGTCTTTATATAGAGGAGGGGGCCCCGCTGTGTGTGTGTGACGGGATCTTTATATAGAGGAGGGGGCCCCGCTGTGTGTGTGATGGGATCTTTATATAGAGGAGGGGGCCCCGCTGTGTGTGTGATGGGATCTTTATATAGAGGAGGGGGCCCCCGCTGTGTGTGTGATGGGATCTTTATATAGAGGAGGGGGCCCCGCTGTGTGTGTGATGGGATCTTTATATAGAGGAGGGGGCCCGCTGTGTGTGTGATGGGATCTTTATATAGAGGAGGGGGCCCCGCTGTGTGTGTGACGGGATCTTTATATAGAGGAGGGGGCCCCGCTGTGTGTGTGATGGGATCTTTATATAGAGGAGGGGGCTCCGCTGTGTGTGTGTGACGGGATCTTTATATAGAGGAGGGGGCCCCGCTGTGTGTGTGATGGGATCTTTATATAGAGGAGGGGGCCCCGCTGTGTGTGTGATGGGATCTTTATATAGAGGAGGGGGCCCCGCTGTGTGTGATGGGATCTTTATATAGAGGAGGGGGCCCGCTGTGTGTGTGATGGGATCTTTATATAGAGGAGGGGGCCCCGCTGTGTGTGTGATGGGATCTTTATATAGAGGAGGGGGCCCCGCTGTGTGTGTGATGGGATCTTTATATAGAGGAGGGGGCCCCGCTGTGTGTGTGATGGGATCTTTATATAGAGGAGGGGCCCCGCTGTGTGTGTGATGGGATCTTTATATAGAGGAGGGGTCCCGCTGTGTGTGATGGGATCTTTATATAGAGGAGGGGGCCCCGCTGTGTGTGATGGGATCTTTATATAGAGGAGGGGCCCCGCTGTGTGTGTGATGGGATCTTTATATAGAGGAGGGGGCCCCGCTGTGTGTGTGATGGGATCTTTATATAGAGGAGGGGGCCCCGCTGTGTGTGTGATGGGATCTTATATAGAGGAGGGGGCCCCGCTGTGTGTGTGATGGGATCTTTATATAGAGGAGGGGGCTCCGCTGTGTGTGTGATGGGATCTTTATATAGAAGAGGGGGCCCCGCTGTGTGTGTGATGGGATCTTTATATAGAGGAGGGGGCCCCGCTGTGTGTGTGACGGGATCTTTATATAGAGGAGGGGGCCCCCGCTGTGTGTGTGATGGGTCTTTATATAGAGGAGGGGGCCCCGCTGTGTGTGTGTGACGGGATCTTTATATAGAGGAGGGGGCCCCGCTGTGTGTGTGATGGATCTTTATATAGAGGAGGGGGCCCGCTGTGTGTGTGATGGGATCTTTATATAGAGGAGGGGGCCCCGCTGTGTGTGTGATGGGATCTTTATATAGAGGAGGGGGCCCGCTGTGTGTGTGTGATGGGATCTTTATATAGAGGAGGGGGCCCCGCTGTGTGTGTGATGGGATCTTTATATAGAGGAGGGGGCCCGCTGTGTGTGTGATGGGATCTTTATATAGAGGAGGGGGCCCGCTGTGTGTGTGATGGGATCTTTATATAGAGGAGGGGGCCCCGCTGTGTGTGTGATGGGATCTTTATATAGAGGAGGGGGGCCCGCTGTGTGTGTGTGATGGGATCTTTATATAGAGGAGGGGGCCCCGCTGTGTGTGTGATGGGATCTTTATATAGAGGAGGGGGCCCCGCTGTGTGTGTGATGGGATCTTTATATAGAGGAGGGGGCCCCGCTGTGTGTGTGATGGGATCTTTATATAGAGGAGGGGGCCCCGCTGTGTGTGTGATGGGATCTTTATATAGAGGAGGGGGCCCCCGCTGTGTGTGTGATGGGATCTTTATATAGAGGAGGGGGCCCTCGCTGTGTGTGTGATGGATCTTTATATAGAGGGGGGGGCCCCGCTGTGTGTGTGATGGGATCTTTATATAGAGGAGGGGGCCCCGCTGTGTGTGTGATGGGATCTTTATATAGAGGAGGGGGCCCCGCTGTGTGTGTGTGATGGGATCTTTATATAGAGGAGGGGGCCCGCTGTGTGTGTGATGGGATCTTTATATAGAGGAGGGGGCCCCGCTGTGTGTGTGATGGGATCTTTATATAGAGGAGGGGGCCCCGCTGTGTGTGTGTGATGGGATCTTATATAGAGGAGGGGGCCCCGCTGTGTGTGTGATGGGATCTTTATATAGAGGAGGGGCCCCGCTGTGTGTGTGTGATGGGATCTTTATATAGAGGAGGGGGCCCCGCTGCGTGTGCGATGGGATCTTTATATAGAGGAGGGGGCCCCGCTGTGTGTGTGATGGGATCTTTATATAGAGGGGGGGCCCCGCTGTGTGTGACGGGATCTTTATATAGAGGAGGGGGCCCCGCTGTGTGTGTGATGGGATCTTTATATAGAGGAGGGGGCCCCGCTGTGTGTGTGATGGGATCTTTATATAGAGGAGGGGGCCCCGCTGTGTGTGATGGGATCTTTATATAGAGGAGGGGGCCCCGCTGTGTGTGTGATGGGATCTTTATATAGAGGAGGGGGCCCCGCTGTGTGTGTGATGGGATCTTTATATAGAGGAGGGGGCCCGCTGTGTGTGTGATGGGATCTTTATATAGAGGAGGGGGCCCCGCTGTGTGTGTGATGGGATCTTTATATAGAGGAGGGGGCCCCGCTGTGTGTGTGATGGGATCTTTATATAGAGGAGGGGGCCCCGCTGTGTGTGTGATGGGATCTTTATATAGAGGAGGGGGCCCCGCTGTGTGTGTGATGGGATCTTTATATAGAGGAGGGGGCCCCGCTGTGTGTGTGACTGGGATCTTTATATAGAGGAGGGGGCCCCGCTGTGTGTGTGATGGGATCTTTATATAGAGGAGGGGGCCCCGCTGTGTGTGTGACGGGATCTTTATATAGAGGAGGGGGCCCCGCTGTGTGTGATGGGATCTTTATATAGAGGAGGGGGCCCCGCTGTGTGTGTGATGGGATCTTTATATAGAGGAGGGGGCCCCGCTGTGTGTGTGATGGGATCTTTATATAGAGGAGGGGGCCCCGCTGTGTGTGTGATGGGATCTTTATATAGAGGAGGGGGCCCCGCTGTGTGTGTGATGGGATCTTTATATAGAGGAGGGGGCCCCGCTGTGTGTGTGTGATGGGATCTTTATATAGAGGAGGGGGCCCCGCTGTGTGTGTGATGGGATCTTTATATAGAGGAGGGGGCCCCGCTGTGTGTGTGTGACTGGGATCTTTATATAGAGGAGGGGGCTCCGCTGTGTGTGTGATGGGATCTTTATATAGAGGAGGGGGCCCCGCTGTGTGTGTGATGGGATCTTTATATAGAGGAGGGGGCCCCGCTGTGTGTGTGATGGGATCTTTATATAGAGGAGGGGGCCCGCTGTGTGTGTGATGGGATCTTTATATAGAGGAGGGGGCCCCGCTGTGTGTGTGATGGGATCTTTATATAGAGGAGGGGGCCCCGCTGTGTGTGCGATGGGATCTTTATATAGAGGAGGGGGCCCCGCTGTGTGTGTGATGGGATCTTTATATAGAGGAGGGGGCCCCGCTGTGTGTGTGACGGGATCTTTATATAGAGGAGGGGGCCCCGCTGTGTGTGTGATGGGATCTTTATATAGAGGAGGGGGCCCCGCTGTGTGTGTGACGGGATCTTTATATAGAGGAGGGGGCTCCGCTGTGTTGTGATGGGATCTTTATATAGAGGAGGGGGCCCCGCTGTGTGTGTGATGGGATCTTTATATAGAGGAGGGGGCCCCGCTGTGTGTGTGATGGGATCTTTATATAGAGGAGGGGGCCCCGCTGTGTGTGTGATGGGATCTTTATATAGAGGAGGGGGCCCCGCTGTGTGTGTGATGGGATCTTTATATAGAGGAGGGGGCCCCGCTGTGTGTGTGATGGGATCTTTATATAGAGGAGGGGGCCCCGCTGTGTGTGTGATGGGATCTTTATATAGAGGAGGGGGCCCCGCTGTGTGTGTGATGGGATCTTTATATAGAGGAGGGGGCCCCGCTGTGTGTGTGTGATGGATCTTTATATAGAGGAGGGGCCCCGCTGTGTGTGTGATGGGATCTTTATATAGAGGAGGGCGGCCCCGCTGTGTGTGTGATGGATCTTTATATAGAGGAGGGGGCCCCGCTGTGTGTGTGATGGGATCTTTATATAGAGGAGGGGGCCCGCTGTGTGTGATGGGATCTTATATAGAGGAGGGGGCCCCGCTGTGTGTGTGATGGGATCTTTATATAGAGGAGGGGGCCCCGCTGTGTGTGTGATGGGATCTTTATATAGAGGAGGGGGCCCGCTGTGTGTGTGATGGGATCTTTATATAGAGGAGGGGGCCCCGCTGTGTGTGTGATGGGATCTTTATATAGAGGAGGGGGCCCCGCTGCGTGTGCGATGGGATCTTTATATAGAGGAGGGGGCCCCGCTGTGTGTGTGATGGGATCTTATATAGAGGAGGGGGCCCCGCTGTGTGTGTGACGGGATCTTTATATAGAGGAGGGGGCCCCGCTGTGTGTGTGATGGGATCTTTATATAGAGGAGGGGGCCCCGCTGTGTGTGTGACGGGATCTTTATATAGAGGAGGGGGCTCCGCTGTGTGTGATGGGATCTTTATATAGAGGAGGGGGCCCCGCTGTGTGTGTGATGGGATCTTTATATAGAGGAGGGGGCCCCGCTGTGTGTGTGATGGGATCTTTATATAGAGGAGGGGGCCCCGCTGTGTGTGTGATGGATCTTTATATAGAGGAGGGGGCTCCGCTGTGTGTGTGATGGGATCTTTATATAGAGGAGGGGGCCCGCTGTGTGTGACGGGATCTTTATATAGAGGAGGGGCTCCGCTGTGTGTGTGATGGGATCTTTATATAGAGGAGGGGGCCCCGCTGTGTGTGTGACGGGATCTTTATATAGAGGAGGGGGCCCCGCTGTGTGTGTGATGGGATCTTTATATAGAGGAGGGGCCCGCTGTGTGTGTGACGGGATCTTTATATAGAGGAGGGGCCCCGCTGTGTGTGTGATGGATCTTTATATAGAGGAGGGGCCCGCTGTGTGTGTGACGGGATCTTTATATAGAGGAGGGGCCCCGCTGTGTGTGTGATGGGATCTTTATATAGAGGAGGGGGCCCCGCTGTGTGTGTGACGGGATCTTTATATAGAGGAGGGGGCCCCGCTGTGTGTGATGGATCTTTATATAGAGGAGGGGCCCCGCTGTGTGTGTGACGGGATCTTTATATAGAGGAGGGGGCCCCGCTGTGTGTGATGGGATCTTTATATAGAGGAGGGGGCCCCGCTGTGTGTGTGATGGGATCTTTATATAGAGGAGGGGCCCCGCTGTGTGTGTGACGGGATCTTTATATAGAGGAGGGGGCCCCGCTGTGTGTGTGATGGGGATCTTTATATAGAGGAGGGTGCCCCGCTGTGTGTGTGTGATGGGAGCTTTATATAGAGGAGGGGGCCCCGCTGTGTGTGTGATGGGATCTTTATATAGAGGAGGGGGCCCCGCTGTGTGTGTGATGGGATCTTTATATAGAGAGGGGCCTCGCTGTGTGTGTGATGGATCTTATATAGAGGAGGGGGCCCCGCTGTGTGTGTGATGGATCTTTATATAGAGGAGGGGGCCCCGCTGTGTGTGTGATGGGATCTTTATATAGAGGAGGGGGCCCCGCTGTGTGTGTGATGGGATCTTTATATAGAGGAGGGGGCCCCGCTGTGTGTGTGATGGGATCTTTATATAGGAGGGGCCCCGCTGTGTGTGTGATGGATCTTATATAGAGAGGGGGCCCCGCTGTGTGTGTGATGGATCTTTATATAGAGGAGGGGGCCCGCTGTGTGTGTGATGGGATCTTTATATAGAGGAGGGGGCTCCGCTGTGTGTGTTTGCACACTGTGTGTGTGTGTATGTCACTGTGTGTGTGTGTGTGGTGTGTGTGTGTGTGTGTGTGTGTGTGTGTGTATGTCACTGTGTGTGTGTGTGTATGTCACTGTGTGTGTGTGTGTGTATGTCACTGGTGTGTGTGTGTGTCACTGTGTGTGTGTGTGTGTGTTACTGTGTGTGTGTGTGTGTATGTCACTGTGTGTGTGTGTGTGTGTATGTCACTGTGTGTGTGTATGTCACTGTGTGTGTGTGTGTGTGTGTGTGTGTGTGTGTGTGTGTGTGTGTGTGTGTGTGTTACTGTGTGTGTGTGTGTTACTGTGTGTGTGTGTGTGTGTGTGTGTCACTGTGTGTGTCACTGTGTGTGTGTGTGTGTGTGTCACTGTGTGTGTGTCACTGTGTGTGTGTCACTGTGTGTGTGTCACTGTGTGTGTGTCACTGTGTGTGTGTGTGTGTGTGTGTGTGTGTGTGTGTTTGCACACTGTGTGTATGTCACTGGGTGTGTGTGTGTGTGTGTGTGTGTGTGTGTGTGTGTGTGTGTGTGTGTGTGTGTGTGTGTGTGTGTGTGTGTGTGTGTGTGTGTGTGTGTTTGCACACTGTGTGTATGTCACTGGGTGTGTGTGTGTGTTTGCACACTGTGTATGTCACTGGGTGTGTGTGTGTGTTTGCACACTGTGTGTGTGTGTGTATGTCACTGTGTGTGTGTGTGTGTGTGTGTGTGTGTGTGTGTGTGTGTGTGTGTGTTTGCACACTGGGTGTGTGTGTGTGTGTGTGTGTTTGCACACTGGGTGTGTGTGTGTGTGTGTGTGTGTGTTTGCACACTGTGTGTATGTCACTGGGTGTGTGTGTGTGTGTGTGTGTGTTTGCACACTGTGTGTATGTCACTGGGTGTGTCTGTGTGTGTGTTTGCACACTGGGTGTATGTGTGTGTGTTTGCACACTGGGTGTATGTCACTGGGTGTGTGTGTGTGTGTGTGTTTGCACACTGGGTGTATGTCACTGTGTGTGTGTGTGTGTGTTTGCACACTGGGTGTATGTCACTGGGTGTGTGTGTGTGTGTGTGTGTGTGTGTGTATGTCACTGTGTGTGTGTGTGTGTGTGTGTGTGTGTGTGTGTGTGTGTGTGTGTGTGTGTGTGTGTGTGTCACTGTGTGTCACTGTGTGTCACTGTGTGTCACTGTGTGTCACTGTGTGTGTGTGTGTGTGTCACTGTGTGTGTGTGTGTGTCACTGTGTGTGTGTATGTTTGCACACTGTGTGTATGTGTGTGTTTGCACACTGTGTGTATGTCACTGGGTGTGTGTGTGTGTGTGTGTGTGTGTGTGTGTGTGTGTGTGTCACTGTGTGTCACTGTGTGTGTGTGTGTCACTGTGTGTGTGTGTGTCACTGTGTGTGTGTGTGTCACTGTGTGTGTGTATGTTTGCACACTGTGTCTATGTCACTGGGTGTGTGTGTGTGTGTGTGTGTGTCTGTGTGTGTGTTTGCACACTGGGTGTATGTCACTGGGTGTGTGTGTGTGTGTTTGCACCCTGGGTGTATGTCACTGGGTGTGTGTGTGTGTGTGTGTGTGTGTGTGTGTGTGTGTGTGTGTGTCACTGTGTGTGTGTGTGTCACTGTGTGTGTGTATGTTTGCACACTGTGTCTATGTCACTGGGTGTGTGTGTGTGTGTGTGTGTGTCTGTGTGTGTGTTTGCACACTGGGTGTATGTCACTGGGTGTGTGTGTGTGTGTTTGCACCCTGGGTGTATGTCACTGGGTGTGTGTGTGTGTGTGTGTGTGTGTGTGTGTGTGTGTGTGTGTGTGTGCACACTGGTGCAGATTTCCCCCTAATGTAGGTCGCTGGGAAGTTCTTAATCATTTTGGATCTTGTCTAAGGAAATGTACATGTGACTGTATATTCAGACCCTCTCCTCCCTCCCTCCCTCCCTCCTTGCTGTCTCGTCCCTCTCTCCCTCCTTGTCTCTCTCTCCCTCCCTCCTCTCCGTCTCCTTCCTCTCTTCCCTCTGCTCCCTTTTCTCTCCCTCCACTCCCTCCTTCCTCTCTCACTCTGCTCGCCCCCTCCCTCCTTCCTCCCTCCCTCCTCTCTTCTTCCTCATTCCCTCTCTGTCCCTCGTCTCTCCCTCCATATTTCAGTCTGTTACTGGGAGAACTACCTGCAAAGTTTTACAACCGCGCATTTTCATTGGCGAGAACCCCCCCCCCCCGCTAAATGTCACCCCCCCCTCCTCCCCGCTAAATGTCACCCCCCCCTCCTCCTCGCTAAATGTCACCTCCTCCCCGCTAAATGTCACCCCCCCCCTCCCCCCGCTAAATGTCACCCCCCCCTCCTCCCCGCTAAATGTCACCCCCCCCCTCCTCCTCGCTAAATGTCACCCCCCCCCCTCCTCCCCGCTAAATGTCACCCCCTCCCCGCTAAATGTCACCCCCCCCCTCCCCGCTAAATGTCACCCCCCCTCCTCCCCGCTAAATGTCACCCCCCTCCCCGCTAAATGTCACCCCCCCCCTCCCCGCTAAATGTCACCCCCCCTCCTCCCCGCTAAATGTCACCCCCTCCCCGCTAAATGTCACCCCCCCCCTCCCCGCTAAATGTCACCCCCCCCCTCCCCGCTAAATGTCACCCCCTCCCCGCTAAATGTCACCCCCCCCCTCCCCGCTAAATGTCACCCCCCCTCCTCCCCGCTAAATGTCACCCCCCCCCTCCCCGCTAAATGTCACCCCCCCCCTCCCCGCTAAATGTCACCCCCCCTCCTCCCCGCTAAATGTCACCCCCCCCCTCCTCCTCGCTAAATGTCACCCCCCCCCCTCCTCCCCGCTAAATGTCACCCCCTCCCCGCTAAATGTCACCCCCCCCCTCCCCGCTAAATGTCACCCCCCCTCCTCCCCGCTAAATGTCACCCCCTCCCCGCTAAATGTCACCCCCCCCCTCCCCGCTAAATGTCACCCCCCCTCCTCCCCGCTAAATGTCACCCCCTCCCCGCTAAATGTCACCCCCCCCTCCCCGCTAAATGTCACCCCCCCCCTCCCCGCTAAATGTCACCCCCTCCCCGCTAAATGTCACCCCCCCCCTCCCCGCTAAATGTCACCCCCCCTCCTCCCCGCTAAATGTCACCCCCCCCCTCCCCGCTAAATGTCACCCCCCCCCTCCCCGCTAAATGTCACCCCCCCTCCTCCCCGCTAAATGTCACATGGTTTGCACATTTGGGTGAAAGGTTTTGTACTTCTCACCATTTCATGCTGCTGTCTTCTGGGTAAGGCTGCGCTTATAGTGCCGGCGACGCGATGGGCTTAAGGCCGCGCTTATAGTGCTGGTGACGCGACGTCGTGCGTCAGGCTGCGCTTATAGTGCCGGCGACTTCAGGCTGCGGTCGCTGGAAAAATCAATTTGAGATGACCAGGCCGTCACGCAGCGCTTACTACGGCGGCAATGCGTGTTTTGACGCGCCGTCGCTAGAAGCGCAGCCTTACAGAGTGGTGGTCATGAATCCCCTTTAGGGGTCCTGCAATAAAATGCTGACCCCCCCCCCCCCTCAGTCACCAAGAATGAAAAAAAAAGCCACTTTCTTCCCTTCGGGGTCCCACTTCCGAGGGGCCCGTCCTGCGGCGTGCGGAGAGAAGCGCGCGCCGCGCACACGGTCCTTGCATGGTAAACGTAGCAATATCGTCGTCTCTATGTTGTTTAAAAATGAAAGCTGGAGATTGCGAGGGAAAACCCCCCCCCCCCCGATGTTTAGAAAGTGTCCCGAGGTCGTTCCCGACGTGTCCGTCTTTGAGCATGGATTTGTACTGTGAACTGTTTGCGGTCTCTCTCTCGCCGCGCGGGGGGAGGGGGGGGCGCGGCTTCGCAGCACCGCGGGGCGAAAATGTGCGTTTCTACAGTCGACGCTTCTATTTGTAGAATAATATATAGCTCTGTGTACAAAAAAATAAAATATGGATGCCATAAATATTCTGTGAAACATGAGACCGTACGTGTTTTTCTTTCTGTGTGAAACGGAGACGCTTTGATTTATTTATCGCCTCTTTTTATTTGGTTTAAATCCACGTTTGGAGGTTTTTAATAAACACTTTTTTTCTTTTTTCTCTGCGGTATCTTTCTGTGTCTTTGGGTCTCTGTTGTCATTTCTTTTCAAGATATGTGGACCGGTCCAAGTCGAGGTCGCGATGCGCAGCGGGAGGGTTTTATAACCGGGAAAGCTGCGATATATATATATATAACCCCAGCAGTATTGTACCCGAGACGTAGGTAAGCCGCTGGTTAATAAATATATATAAATATATGTCTACGTGCATTTTATAAATTACCACACACAACTGATCCCTCCTATAAGGGACCCTCCTTTGCGTATATATGTTCTTTAGGTATTCCGTGTCCTGTGTGCTGAACATAGGAGATGATTGGTTAAGGCCACAGTTTTCCGTGCTGGCAGCTCGCCGTGATGTTCGGGAGTGGCGCGGCGTCTGTAATCTCACGTGGAAGTGCGCGCTACGTACAGTGGCGAGAAAACGTTTGGGAACCCCAGTAGTATGTTCACAGATTAAGATCCAATAACATTTTAGGTTTTGAAATGCAGAAGTCCCAATAATAGATATTGGTTAACCTGATCAACCAAATGTCACAGAAACAGGAATCGTGAATCGTTTGTGGATAAATAAAATGTTGAAAAAGTATCAGTATCCGTGTGTGAGTCTGTAACTATGTAACGTGTGTGAGTCTGTAACTATGTAACGTGTGTGAGAAAGTCTGTAACTATGTAACATGTGTGAGAAAGTCTGTAACTATGTAACGTGTGTGAGAAAGTCTGTAACTATGTAACGTGTGTGAGAAAGTCTGTAACTATGTAACGTGTGTGAGAAAGTCTGTAACTATGTAACGTGTGTGAGTCTAACTATGTAACGTGTGTGAGAAAGTCTGTAACTATGTAACGTGTGAGTCTGTAACTATGTAACATGTGTGAGAAAGTCTGTAACTATGTAACGTGTGTGAGTCTGTAACTATGTAACGTGTGTGAGAAAGTCTGTAACTATGTAACGTGTGTGAGAAAGTCTGTAACTATGTAACGTGTGTGTGTCTCTAACTATGTAACGTGTGTGAGAAAGTCTGTAACTATGTAACGTGTGTGAGTCTGTAACTATGTAACGTGTGTGAGTCTGTAACTATGTAACGTGTGTGAGAAAGTCTGTAACTATGTAACGTGTGTGAGAAAGTCTGTAACTTTGTAACGTGTGTGAGAAAGTCTGTAACTATGTAACGTGTGAGTCTGTAACTATGTAACGTGTGTGAGTCTGTAACTATGTAACGTGTGTGAGTCTGTAACTATGTAACGTGTGTGAGTCTGTAACTATGTAACGTGTGTGAGAAAGTCTGTAACTATGTAACGTGTGTGAGAAAGTCTGTAACTATGTAACGTGTGTGTCTGTAACTATGTAACGTGTGTGAGAGTCTGTAACTATGTAACGTGTGTGAGAAAGTCTGTAACTATGTAACGTGTGTGAGAAAGTCTAACTATGTAACGTGTGTGAGACAGTCTGTAACTATGTAACGTGTGTGAGAGTCTGTAACTATGTAACGTGTGAGAGAAAGTCTGTAACTATGTAACGTGTGTGAGAAAGTCTGTAACTATGTAACGTGTGTGAGAGTCTGTAACTATGTAACGTGTGAGAGAAAGTCTGTAACTATATAACGTGTGAGAGTCTGTAACTATGTAAAAAACTTTGGCAAAAAACAAACATAATAAGAAACGTTGAGTCCAAAAAGTTCTACCTTTCACTCGTCTGTCCAGAGAACATTGTTCCAGAACTCTTGGGGATCATCCATGCTCTTTTTGGCAAACTTCAGACGGGCAGCAATGTTCTTATTAGCGAGCAGTGGTTTCCTCCTGGCCGTCCTTCCATGAACTCCGTCCTTGGTCAGCCTTTTTCTGATGGCTGAGCCATGAACACTCGCATTAGCCGAGGCGAGAGTGGCCGGCCGATCCTTGGGCGTTACTCTGGGCTTCTTGGGGACTTCCTGGATCATTTGCCGGTTTGTTCTTGGAGAGATTGTGGTAGGACGACCGCTCCTTGGTTGAGTGACTGAGGTCTTGAACTTTCTCCATTTGTTTGACATTGGATTAGGTGGATCCCCAAATCCTTAGACATGGGTTTGTAACCCTTTCCAGACTGATAAGCATCAATAACGGCTTTCCTGAGGTCCTCAGAGATTTCTTTTGATTGTGGCACGCCGTGTTTCCTCACCCCTGTATGGTGAAGACCAAACTCGCAACGGTTCTGATCTGTATATAGGGTGGGGGCCTCGGGGGCCCCCCAAACCCACCCCTGAAATCTACCTAATTATTTAAACACCCGATTCTAATTATCCCCTTTAATTCAGCTGATAAAAGCAGGGTTCACTTCCTTTTGCACACATCCTGACTCTTAATTACTTATTGTTTGTCTAATTTATACACAGTTTGTTTTTTCCCCCAAAAGACTTGGAATTGGTTAATATAAACGCAATGGGATATTTAAGAAAAAGACTGGTTTTGATACAAGACGGTTCTCCTGGAAAAACCATGGAATTTGCCCAATTATCATTGGGGGTTCACACACGTTTTCTCGCCCCCCCCCCCCCCCCTGTACATATTGTGCTAGTCCATGGTTTAATGATCCCCTGGTAAACGGACGCTTTGACTGGGTTGATATAATCCTTCATCCCATGGCGCTGATAATGCAGAGAATGGGGGGTATTTAGTACGGGGGGGGGGGCGCTGCTGGTTTAACGCTCGGCAGTAAGACGCCGTTTTTCTAACGTAGTTACAAGTCGTTGTGGTACTATGCAGGGCACGAGGTGAAGCCTTCATCCTGTATGGTCTTAGATTGCAAGCTCTCCGGGGCAGAGATTTCCTGCTGCCCGTGTCATGTTGTGCGCCCCCCCCCCCCGCCTCCCCCCACAACCACACATTCCCCTCACAAAGAAGCACATGCACACACCTTTATTCAGCAACGTTACTCCATTCCTTACAGGGGAACAGTTCCGTCTCCGTGCGGTAATATGTTACACATTTACAGAGCACAGTAACAGTAATAATAATAATAATAACTGTACAGTATCGGCAGGACAGGGGGACACACACATTAGTCACAATATTGGGCTGGAATGGCTGCAGTATGTACACAGAATACTTCCGGGGGGGGGGGGGGGCTGCGGATACAGACATGCTGCGACATTAACCCCTCTGCTGCTGGAATCCACGGGGACGCAAAGCATGGCAGGCCCCTGGCACAAGAGGGGTTAAGGCATTTGCTGCTGCCCCCATCACACACACACACACCATACCCTGTAAGGAGATATTTGGGTGGGGCATTTAAAGATGGCTGCTCAGAAACCCCAAGCGGCGTCCATGTGCAGTGCGTGCGCCGCCGCACAGGGTGCCTGGGATTGGTAAAGTTCCCCCAATCAGACCGATTTAGAAAGGTCCTCTTTAAACCCCATTTACCACCCTCCCTGTTATTGGCTTGCTGTTATTTAACCCCTTCAGTGCACTGCAGACGTACAGCGTAGCACCCTGAACGGTGGCGCCCCCCCCCCCCCCCCGCGGGGTTTCATGCCACGCGCTGTACGTCATCGGAGGTACGCTAAGGGGGCGTCCGCAAATCCGACCACGAACTAAACCGAAAGGGGGGAGGGAAGGACGCCCCTTTCCCTGCGACAGAAGCACGTGATGGCACGGCAGGGGTTAAACAGGCCCGAAGCCTGCGCCTTTATTTCTTCCTTCCTCGGCTGTGCCTGGGAACAGAGCAGGAGTTGGGGTGTAGCGTACAGAGGCGGTTTCTCAGGCACAGACATAACGTAGGCCCAGGAAATGTTCCCATCTTTCCCGGACCCCCGCACGGCTCCGTTATATCCCGGGTAACACCGCGCGCGGCTCTGACACAGCGCGAGAACGGAACGTCCGTGGTAACCACTTGCCCACGAGGCGTTCTCCTAACGTGGCACACCCACGGGGGGGAGGACACGGCTAACCCTGGCGTTACTCCCCCCCCTCCCAGCCCCTGTAACATGGGCTTCTGCAGGGTGAGGGTGCGTAACCCCCACAGTTCCGTTAGCCGACGCCTAACATGGCGTTGCTGTCAGGATGGGAGTAGCACCGCGACGCCGTCACGTTACCGGGGGAGTAATATTATGCTGCAGTAACGCGCCGGTGACCCCTGTGCTAACACGGTCTCGCTTCTGCATGTAATAACCTGGGCGGATTGCCTCGGGGAACGCTGGAAACTCGGATTTAACGCAGCTCTGATGCAATAAGTCAGCGCAGCTCAGCGGCCACAATCATTCCGGCGTGGGGGCTCATATTTAAATAGGAATACCCCCCCCCCGTATTGTACAGTATCGGGAACGTGTCTTTAAATAATAGAAAATAAAGCTTGCATAGGGAACTGCCCCCACCCCCCGCTAAAGGATTACGGAGAGGCGGGGGCGCAGTATATATATATATATATATATATATAGCATTAGTAACAGTCTGAATATATTGCCGATATAAATAAATAATTCCCTCCCCCTTTGTGTTAATGCTGGAGCTGGTAATGTCGGGGGGCCTGCCTCTTATCCCGGATAATATATATATATATGTATATATACACCTTCCTCACAGAGCCAGTCAGCACACAGGTGTGAATGCAGAGACAGATGCTCATCCCATAGGTATATATATATATATATATATACCTATATCTATCTCTGGGATAGGCAAGGCATTCTGGCAGGAGAGGCGTTAGTGTGTGCCGGGAGGTAAGGCGGCGGTTATTAACGGCGCAATAACGCGGCACGGGGAGAGTGAGCAGACGCCACCCCCTCCCCCCGCCACGCAGGCTGTCCGTGTGACACAACCACATAATACTAATTAGTGACACGAGTAACAGATTCCGTGGCAAATAACGTGGCTTAGTTCATTAACCCTTCGCGAGAGCTTAATATCGAGGCGGCCGCTGCTGGGGGGGTCAACCAACCCCGGTGTCAGGCTGCAGTGACATCGCTGTGACATCACAGGAAATGTGAGGTATGTCGTCATATTCCATCATCATTACATTCACATCAATAACATCGGGGGAGGGGGGGGTCCTCGCTTATGCCATATTCCCTCTACACCGTCCCCCCCCTAACGATGCCTCTACCCCACTGCCCTGCCCCCCCCCCTTACAACCCCTCACGTCCCCCCTCCTCACTTATCGGTCTCTCCCCCTGACCCTCCCCCCCTCCTCACTCTGCAACAGTTACCCACCGCTGCCACCCCCCCACCACATACACTGGCGACACACTTTATTCGAGCTCGGCTAGTCCCACGAATTCGGGTATACCCGGGTGTATTGAGGTTTGTGACTGTTTTCTGCCCGAGTGCATTGAGGTATTTTCCAGGCAGGGATTGAAGCATTTTATTCCCGCTGGCTGCAATACTGCACAGTATATATATATATACTGCATTACAATTCATGAATTTATGCCATCTGGTAGACACGCGAAGCATTGCAGCCTATTAAATCCTAATCATTATCATTTAACAGATCAGCCGCCCGTCAGCCAGGCATGAACCCAGGCTGGGAAGGCAAACGCAACGGGGCTTGTCAGAGGTGAGGAGCGGCGCATTCCAGGTATCTGCCAGGTACATACCGGGTATTTGCTCGAATAAAGTGTGTCGGTGCAGTACACAGCACTGTACCCCAGACACTGGCACCCTTCCTGCCCCGCCAGGCATTACCACGCGGGTTTACATACGTGTCTGAACACAATCACTTCTCCCGGGGAAATACCCGCGCACGCAGGCTCCCGGCCTCGCAGCAACCGCCGAGGAGACCTGGGAAAGGGGGTGGGACTGTAACCCCCCCGGGGGGAAAGTTCCCCTTTCACCTCTCAGGAGGCTGTGTAAATAAACCCCAATCACACCGGGGGGATACCCCTCCCCAGCCCCCCCCAGGACATGCCCAGCGCCCCTCCCGCACGAGAACGGGTGTATGACGCACACGCAGCGTCTGGTCTCCCCTGCGGCATTGAGAAGGTTAAATCATCAATGCACACATGTATCGGCCGAGCAATGTAACAGTGCGAGTGCAGCGTGTGCAAGGAGAGCGGCGTGTCCGACGTCAGAGCACACAGGGTTAACGGGCCGTATAATACTGCTCGTGGATACAGAGGCGGAGGGTCTGCCTACGCACCCACGCGCTGCCTCAACGGGAGCCGCACCGCCGGATTCCCGGGCAAGCGCTCTCCCTGGGGTATGAGCCCGCCGCACCGTGTAGTGGTACCGAGCATGGTGGGAGGAAGGGGTTTCGGCGACGGCAGAATGAGGTAAGATTGGCGGTTAATGGCACTTGGATATCTCCTTGGCTTTTCTGAGAGAAAGGGTTAACTACGCCTTGCAGTAAGCGGTATCGGTAGGAGCTGCCTCTCTGGGGGTTAGGAAGGGACGGGTGCAGGACATGGTCACACCTCTCTGGGGGTTAGGGACGGGTGCAGGAGATGGTCACACCTCTCTGGGGGTTAGGGACGGGTGCAGGAGATGGTCACACCTCTCTGGGGGTTAGGGACGGGTGCAGGACATGGTCACACCTCTCTGGGGGTTAGGAAGGGACGGGTGCAGGACATGGTTACACCTCTCGGGGGTTAGGGACGGGTGCAGGACATGGTCACACCTCTCTGGGGGTTAGGGACGGGTGCAGGACATGGTCACACCTCTCTGGTTAGGAAGGGACGGGTGCAGGACATGGTCACACCTCTCTGGGGTTAGGAAGGGACGGGTGCAGGACATGGTCACACCTCTCTGGGGGTTAGGAAGGGACGGGTGCAGGACATGGTCACACCTCTCTGGGGGTTAGGAAGGGACGGGTGCAGGACATGGTCACACCTCTCTGGGGGTTAGGGACAGGTGCAGGACATGGTCACACTTCTCTGGGGGTTAGGAAGGGACGGGTGCAGGACATGGTCACACCTCTCTGGGGGTTAGGGAGGGACGGGTGCAGGACATGGTCACACCTCTCTGGGGGTTAGGAAGGGACGGGTGCAGGACATGGTCACACCTCTCTGGGGGTTAGGGTTAGGGACGGGTGCAGGACATGGTCACACCTCTCTGGGGTTAGGAAGGGACGGGTGCAGGACATGGTCACACCTCTCTGGGGGTTAGGAAGGGACGGGTGCAGGACATGGTCACACCTCTCTGGGGGTTAGGAAGGGACGGGTGCAGGACATGGTCACACCTCTCTGGGGATTAGGAAGGGACGGGTGCAGGACATGGTCACACCTCTCTGGGGGTTAGGAAGGGACGGGTGCAGGACATGGTCAAACCTCTCTGGGGGTTAGGAAGGGACGGGTGCAGGACATGGTCACACCTCTCTGGGGGTTAGGGACGGGTGCAGGACATGGTCACACCTCTCTGGGGGTTAGGGACGGGTGCAGGACATGGTCACACCTCTCTGGGGGTTAGGGAGGGACGGGTGCAGGACATGGTCACACCTCTCTGGGGGTTAGGAAGGGACGGGTGCAGGACATGGTCAAACCTCTCTGGGGGTTAGGAAGGGACGGGTGCAGGACATGGTCACACCTCTCTGGGGGTTAGGAAGGGACGGGTGCAGGACATGGTCACACCTCTCTGGGGATTAGGGTTAGGGACGGGTGCAGGACATGGTCACACCTCTCTGGGGATTAGGAAGGGACGGGTGCAGGACATGGTGACCTTTTGGTTACAATGCTGTATAAAGCAAACAGGTGCAGGTGACCCGCCGTCACTGTGAGGGGTATAAGTGACCCGCTGTCACTGTGAGGGGTATAAGTGACCCGCTGTCACGGTGAGGGGTGCAGGTGACCCGCTGTCACTGAGGGGTATAAGTGACCCGCTGTCACGGTGAGGGGTATAAGTGACCCGCTGTCACTGTGAGGGGTATAAGTGACCCGCTGTCACGGTGAGGGGTGCAGGTGACCCGCTGTCACTGAGGGGTATGAGGCGCAGTGTCGCGCTGCATCACCGCTGGGGGCGCGAGTACAGACTGACGCCACAGCGGCCTGCGGCCCCCACTGCATGATGGGAATTGCAGCCCATGCGAGGTTACCGATGCATTGCGAGGCTATGTACATGCAGAGCCCCTCTGGTAGAGAAACACGGCTGTGCCCACCCAATGCTATTTAAATCCCCCCAACAGCAGGACAACCCCTCACCACCAGGGCAGCCAAGCCCCACTATAGGCAGGTCCGCTCTGCAGGTGCAGCCACCAGGTGGAGCTCTCTACAGATTGCCCCCCGCCTTCATCACTATGCTCCCCCCCCCTTCCCCCTAGAACATACTACACCGACAAACTGTGTGCCCGATCCCAGGCAGTATATAGTGTCCTGAGCCCCTGGGGGGGGAACATACACTTAATAACCCCCCAAACTGCCCCTCAGTGTGTGTGCAGGCTGTCGCTCACTGCGGGGGCTTACCGAAGTCCTGTGGGTGCAAAGCATTGTGGGAAACTCCTGCTGTGACAGCCACGGTGCAGTTTGGAGCCTTACTAAGCGCGCAGTCCTAACGCGGGCTCAGGACCCTGTTATACTGCCGGGGGTCCCCCGTTACCCCTTGGAGACGCCTCCCGCAACCCCCCCCGGGGTTGGGAATCGCTGCTGTAGGGAAAGACTCCCTTGGCACGGTGGTTACAGAAATTGCCCGCGCCTCGCGCCTCCCTCACCTCACCTCCCCCCCTGCATCACCTCGCCTACCCCCCCTCGCCCCCGCATTACCTCCCCTCCCTCACCCCCGCATCCCTCACCCCTCCCCCCCAGAGATGGGGCACAAGCAGCAACCCCCCCTCGCCAGCACTTTATATAAAGACCAATACTGATAACCCTTTCCCTGCCGGAGAGGCCCGCGTCGCAGTATACGTGTTAGCACGCCGCTGCCAACGCCAGCCCCTCCCCCGCAGCGTCCGGGAGCACGAAGAACACAACACTTTGGGTATCTGTAAACATGGCAGCCATGGGGAACCGCGGGAGGGTCGCACCTCCGCCGGCAGTGCAACGGTTAAACCCGAAAGTAAACCGTCTTAGCCCTTATCCGGGGGGGACAGAGGTATCATCAGAGAGCCCCCCCCCCGGGCATAGCGGGAGGGGTGTCCGTGCCAGAGCCCTTTAACCCTTCAACCACGTCTCTACCAGAGGGAAGGTGTGATTCCGTGTGTGTGTGTGTGTGTGTGTGTGTGTACACATACACACACACACACACACGCTAAAGGTTAAGGGAACAAGTCTCCGTTACCCACACGTGGATTGTAGTTGTTGTGTTACCCTCAGACATCGTCACGCAGAATATTTGGAATAAGTGTTTTGTTTTTGTAGAATTCGATATAAAACAAAGTGTAAAATACATACGGGGATATATACAGTATATATACTGTATATATATATCCCACATTAACTTATTATACTGTCTATATACAGTACACACAGATCTGTCTCTGCAGTGTAGCAGTTGAAGGGTTGGGGCTGCGCTTATAGTGCCGGCGACGCGACCGATGACGTCACCCATCGCGACAGTTGCAATTCAAGTTTAGGCGACGCCGCTTGTTCGCACGGTTGCGTGCGCTACAAGCGCAGCCTGAGGCAGTAAGGCACAGCAGCTCCTGCTTCAGTGCAGCTCCTGCTTCAGCGTTTAGGGACTTCCTGCATGTGAATGCAAACAGGCACTCTGCAGTGTACAACAATACTGAGTATGGCACCCCACGCCCCCCTCTCACTCCCTCACTCTGGGTACAGAGGAACACTGTGTAATGGCAGAGGTCACCCAACCCCGGGGGCGCTGGGGTATGTAACCGCTCACCCAGACATCCTCCCCCCGGCCCCCACACCAGAGACAAAGGCCCGGGGGGGAGGTGGCAGACGTCCAGCAGAGAGACTCCGGTGTCATGTTGGGCGATTTCCCCCCCCCCCCATACCTCACGCGTGTGTCGGGGGAGGACACGGACGATTCTTTAGCACCCTCCTGCGCGGCTCAATCCCACACGCCTGGTGCGCCAGAGTCTCTGGGATACACGCGCGCGGGGGGCGGGGGGGCGAGAGAGTCAGTGCTGTGCTCCAGCGAGGGGAGGGAGGTCACAGGTACTGCCGGAGCCCTGGCTGCAGAGGAGGATTCTGGGATTTGACCCCTTGGCTGGGGGCCCTGTCGGCTGCAGGTTCCGGGGAGGCGGGGGCCCTGGCTTTCTGGGACTCCAGGCTGCTGAGCCCAGAGTCTCTCCCGTCTGCGAGAGAGGCCGCCCACGCCCCCCCCGCTCAGCCGGACCCCCGGATCCGGGGCAGCAGAGCCCCCCGCGGGCGGTTCCTTCCAGTCATTAAAGTTGCAGTCCGTCAGCTGCCCCGGGAGCACCACCGTATGCCTGCGCCAGGCGCTTTTCCTGCGCCGCGTCTCGGGCGAGCCGGGCTTTCGCAGCGCCGCCATGCACAGGTCGTCCGCCGCCGCCTGCCTCGGGCGCTGAGCGGGAGAGGTCGCGGACTCCTCGGGGGCGCCCGGCCTGCCGCGGCCCATCCTCCGCCGCGCCAGCGTGTCCCCCGGGATGAGCCGCTGAGATGTGAATGAGTCCTGCGAGCGCGGACGCTCCCCCGCCTCCCGCGTCCTCCCCTCCCTGTCGGTTTCCATGTGGCTGAGCACGCTGCGCTCGTCGTCGGCCTCGTCGCCGCGGACGCTGGAGGCGGGCTCCGAGCACAGCGTGGAGAGGGTGGAGTATCCCGACACGATGGAGCGGGAGTCGGCGGGAATCCTCTCCGGGCCGGGCCACCGGCTCGCCCCTGGCTCCTCCCCCCCGGTCTCCGCAGGCGGCGAGGGGGCGGGAGCCGGGGCCTCTCCGGGACCCTCCGCCTCTTTCTCGGCCTGCCCCGCCCGTGCCGCCTCCTGCTCCGAGTCGTCGTCCGTGCTGCTCCCGAATCGCTTCTCGTCTCGCCGCTTCTTGCGCTTGCGGTTCACGGCGGAGATGAAGGGAATGGACAGGATATCGCGAGCGTAGGTCTCCTTCCGAGAGGCCTGCAACGAGAGCGGCGCGTCTTATTAAGGACCACTGCCCCCCTACTTCCTTCCCCCCCCCCTCCCATGGCGTTATTAACGTCGGCACGCCCAGACCGCCCTCATTCCAACACGGTGCCGCCATCGCTGCGTGACTCGGGCTGCAGATATAACAGGAAGCCAGGACCCTATAAAGATGGAGGATCACAGGGAGGGGGCTCGCCCATTTCTAGGCCGCGGTTTTGCTACGCGGCGTTTCCCTGTTCTCTGGGATCGCTGCGCATGGTCTGAAACCGTTTATTCATCTAACATGTGACGCCGGAGTTTGCAGGGAGGCAGGAAGCCGCCTCTTTGGTGCTGTGTCAAACTCGCACACCCCCCTCACACACGCAGCCCCCCCTCACACACGCAGCCCCCCCCTCACACAATCGCACCCCCCTTCACACTCGAACCACTACCCCCGCCACTCGCACCCTGCACACACGCAGCCCCCCTCACACACACGCACCCCCCGCGCACACACTCGCACCCCCCCCCGCGCACACGCACCCCCTCACACACTCGCACCCCCCCCGCGCACACACTCGCACCCCCCGCGCACTCGCACCCCCCCGCGCACACACTCGCACCCCCCGCGCACACACTCGCACCCCCCCGCGCACACACTCGCACCCCCCCGCGCGCACACTCGCACCCCCCCGCGCACACACTCGCACCCCCCCGCGCACACTCGCACCCCCCCCCGTGCACACACTCGCACCCCCCCGCGCACACACTCGCACCCCCCCGCGCACACACTCGCACCCCCCCCGCGCGCACACTCGCACCCCCCCCGCGCACACACTCACACCCCCCCGCGCACACACTCACCTTTGCTTTAGCAGAATCACTGTTGGTTGAATCTGAAAGCAGACAGAGGAGAAGAGGAGACGGTGAGGAGGGAGGATCGCCATCTCTGCAACCAAATGCGCTGCAGGAGTTATTACATCAATCATTACACTGATAACGTCCCGAGGCAACGGACACACAACAACCCCCCAATATTCCCAGGGTTACACACAACACACGTGCTGCCCGCGCCAATAATCACACACCGAGACGCACAATAACTGCACGAGACATCACGGAGGCGACACGGAGAGGGCGCGGGCGTCAGGCCGGAGCCCGCCCTGAAGCTTTTTACATGGACCCACTTTTCTGGCACCAAAGAGGTTAAAAAGCGCTCACACGTATGAAGTCTTTACAAACACACACAAATACAACATGGCTTTGATCATACGTGTAGACAGACACATGGAGTGCGCAGGTATAAACCGCAGGTCCCTCCAGCAGAGAACAGGTTAATGTGTGTGTGGGCGATGGCGCGCATTGTTTCCGTGTCCGAGCGGAGGTCGCTGGCAGGGAAGTGAGTGAGACGCGGAGAGAGCGCGCGCTCTGCTGTGGGGGAGCCTCCGAAGGTAAGTGTGTGAGAGAGACGCGGAGAGAGCGCGCGCTCTGCTGTGGGGGAGCCTCCGCAGGTAAGTGTGTGAGAGAGACGCGGAGAGAGCGCGCGCTCTGCTGTGGGGGAGCCTCCGAAGGTAAGTGTGTGAGAGAGACGCGGAGAGAGCGCGCGCTCTGCTGTGGGGGAGCCTCCGCAGGTAAGTGTGTGAGAGAGACGCGGAGAGAGCGCGCGCTCTGCTGTGGGGGAGCCTCCGAAGGTAAGTGTGTGAGAGAGACGCGGAGAGAGCGCGCGCTCTGCTGTGGGGGAGCCTCCGCAGGTAAGTGTGTGAGAGAGACGCGGAGAGAGCGCGCGCTCTGCTGTGGGGGAGCCTCCGCAGGTAAGTGTGTGAGAGAGACGCGGAGAGAGCGCGCGCTCTGCTGTGGGGGAGCCTCCGCAGGTAAGTGTGTGAGAGAGACGCGGAGAGAGCGCGCGCTCTGCTGTGGGGGAGCCTCCGAAGGTAAGTGTGTGAGAGAGACGCGGAGAGAGCGCGCGCTCTGCTGTGGGGGAGCCCCCGAAGGTAAGTGTGTGAGAGAGACGCGGAGAGAGCGCGCGCTCTGCTGTGGGGGAGCCTCCGAAGGTAAGTGTGTGAGAGAGACGCGGAGAGAGCGCGCGCTCTGCTGTGGGGGAGCCCCCGAAGGTAAGTGTGTGAGAGAGACGCGGAGAGAGCGCGCGCTCTGCTGTGGGGGAGCCTCCGAAGGTAAGTGTGTGAGAGAGACGCGGAGAGAGCGCGCGCTCTGCTGTGGGGGAGCCTCCGAAGGTAAGTGTGTGAGAGAGACGCGGAGAGAGCGCGCGCTCTGCTGTGGGGGAGCCTCCGCAGGTAAGTGTGTGAGAGAGACGCGGAGAGAGCGCGCGCTCTGCTGTGGGGGAGCCTCCGAAGGTAAGTGTGTGAGAGAGACGCGGAGAGAGCGCGCGCTCTGCTGTGGGGGAGCCTCCGCAGGTAAGTGTGTGAGAGAGACGCGGAGAGAGCGCGCGCTCTGCTGTGGGGGAGCCTCCGCAGGTAAGTGTGTGAGAGAGACGCGGAGAGAGCGCGCGCTCTGCTGTGGGGGAGCCTCCGCAGGTAAGTGTGTGAGAGAGACGCGGAGAGAGCGCACGCTCTGCTGTGGGGGAGCCTCCGAAGGTAAGTGTGTGAGAGAGACGCGGAGAGAGCGCGCGCTCTGCTGTGGGGGAGCCTCCGCAGGTAAGTGTGTGAGAGAGACGCGGAGAGAGCGCGCGCTCTGCTGTGGGGGAGCCTCCGAAGGTAAGTGTGTGAGAGAGACGCGGAGAGAGCGCGCGCTCTGCTGTGGGGGAGCCTCCGCAGGTAAGTGTGTGAGAGAGACGCGGAGAGAGCGCGCGCTCTGCTGTGGGGGAGCCTCCGCAGGTAAGTGTGTGAGAGAGACGCGGAGAGAGCGCGCGCTCTGCTGTGGGGGAGCCTCCGCAGGTAAGTGTGTGAGAGAGACGCGGAGAGAGCGCGCGCTCTGCTGTGGGGGAGCCTCCGAAGGTAAGTGTGTGAGAGAGACGCGGAGAGAGCGCGCGCTCTGCTGTGGGGGAGCCCCCGAAGGTAAGTGTGTGAGAGAGACGCGGAGAGAGCGCGCGCTCTGCTGTGGGGGAGCCTCCGAAGGTAAGTGTGTGAGAGAGACGCGGAGAGAGCGCGCGCTCTGCTGTGGGGGAGCCTCCGAAGGTAAGTGTGTGAGAGAGACGCGGAGAGAGCGCGCGCTCTGCTGTGGGGGAGCCTCCGAAGGTAAGTGTGTGAGAGAGACGCGGAGAGAGCGCGCGCTCTGCTGTGGGGGAGCCTCCGAAGGTAAGTGTGTGAGAGAGACGCGGAGAGAGCGCGCGCTCTGCTGTGGGGGAGCCTCCGAAGGTAAGTGTGTGAGAGAGCGCGCGCTCTGCTGTGGGGGAGCCTCCGCAGGTAAGTGTGTGAGAGAGACGCGGAGAGAGCGCGCGCTCTGCTGTGGGGGAGCCTCCGCAGGTAAGTGTGTGAGAGAGACGGGGGGGAGAGAGCGCGCGCTCTGCTGTGGGGGAGCCTCCGAAGGTAAGTGTGTGAGAGAGACGCGGAGAGAGCGCGCGCTCTGCTGTGGGGGAGCCTCCGAAGGTAAGTGTGTGAGAGAGACGCGGAGAGAGCGCGCGCTCTGCTGTGGGGGAGCCTCCGAAGGTAAGTGTGTGAGAGAGACGCGGAGAGAGCGCGCGCTCTGCTGTGGGGGAGCCTCCGCAGGTAAGTGTGTGAGAGAGACGCGGAGAGAGCGCGCGCTCTGCTGTGGGGGAGCCTCCGAAGGTAAGTGTGTGAGAGAGACGCGGAGAGAGCGCGCGCTCTGCTGTGGGGGAGCCTCCGAAGGTAAGTGTGTGAGAGAGACGCGGAGAGAGTGCGCGCTCTGCTGTGGGGGAGCCTCCGAAGGTAAGTGTGTGAGAGCAGCGGGTGACACAGCGCCACACACAGTGACAGCGATGAGATGCGTTTAAACGCCGGGGAGGCGGGAAGTGGTAAGAGAGATGCGGTCTGTCTATAACATCGTACCTCTGGCGGGGTCCCCCCATTACAAAAGGGGGACCCCTCCCAGGAAGGTTACAGACCCCCCCAATTATCTGTACAAATCCTGAAGGGAACATGTAATCCCATAGGCAGCCTCGCCCCCCCCCCCCCCCCCACGTGCCAGGCCCTCCCTGTGCCGCCTGTAATCAGTCCGTGCCCCCCCCCCCCCCCCCCCACGCCCGCGGTGCCATCTCTCTTATCACCGCCCGGGAGGTTAGAGGAAGAGACGGCGCAGAAACCGTAACCGTACCCGATCAGCGCTGCCGGAGAATCCGCTGCGAGGAGCAGACGCCGGGAGGGGGGGAGAGGAAGAAAGGCTGATAATTACTCCAGGGCACAACATGGCGGGGGGGGGGGGGGGGGGGAGAGGAAGAAAGGCTGATAATTACTCCAGGGCACAACATGGCGGGGGGGGGGGGGGGGGGGAGAGGAAGAAAGGCTGATAATTACTCCAGGGCACAACATGGCGGGGGGGGGGGGGGGGGGGAGAGGAAGAAAGGCTGATAATTACTCCAGGGCACAACATGGCGGGGGGGGGGGGAGGGGGAGGAAGAAAGGCTGATAATTACTCCAGGGCACAACATGGCGGGGGGGGGGGGGGGAGAGGAAGAAAGGCTGATAATTACTCCAGGGCACAACATGGCGGGGGGGGGGGGGGGGGGGGAGAGGAAGAAAGGCTGATAATTACTCCAGGGCACAACATGGCGGGGGGGGGGGGGAGGAAGAAAGGCTGATAATTACTCCGGGGCACAACATGGGGGGGGGGGGGGGGGGAGGAAGAAAGGCTGATAATTACTCCGGGGCACAACATGGGGGGGGGGGGGAGAGGAAGAAAGGCTGATAATTACTCCAGGGCACAACATGGCGGGGGGGGGGGGGGGGAGAGGAAGAAAGGCTGATAATTACTCCAGGGCACAACATGGCGGGGGGGGGGGGGGAGGGAGAAAGGCTGATAATTACTCCAGGGCACAACATGGCGGGGGGGGGGGGGGAGGGGAGAGGGAGAAAGGCTGATAATTACTCCAGGGCACAACATGGCGGGGGGGGGGGGGGAGAGGAAGAAAGGCTGATAATTACTCCAGGGCACAACATGGCGGGGGGGGGGGGGAGGGGAGAGGGAGAAAGGCTGATAATTACTCCAGGGCACAACATGGCGGGGGGGGGGGGGAGAGGAAGAAAGGCTGATAATTACTCCAGGGCACAACATGGCGGGGGGGGGGGGGGGGAGAGGAAGAAAGGCTGATAATTACTCCAGGGCACAACATGGCGGGGGGGGGGGGGGGAGAGGAAGAAAGGCTGATAATTACTCCAGGGCACAACATGGCGGGGGGGGGGGGGAGAGGAAGAAAGGCTGATAATTACTCCAGGGCACAACATGGCGGGGGGGGGGGGGGGGAGAGGAAGAAAGGCTGATAATTACTCCAGGGCACAACATGGCGGGGGGGGGGGGGGGGGAGAGGAAGAAAGGCTGATAATTACTCCAGGGCACAACATGGCGGGGGGGGGGGGGGGGGAGAGGAAGAAAGGCTGATAATTACTCCGGGGCACAACATGGCGGGGGGGGGGGGGGGGAGAGGAAGAAAGGCTGATAATTACTCCAGGGCACAACATGGCGGGGGGGGGGGGGGAGAGGAAGAAAGGCTGATAATTACTCCGGGGCACAACATGGCGGGGGGGGGGGGGGGGAGAGGAAGAAAGGCTGATAATTACTCCAGGGCACAACATGGCGGGGGGGGGGGGGGGGAGAGGGAGAAAGGCTGATAATTACTCCAGGGCACAACATGGCGGGGGGGGGGGGGGGGAGAGGGAGAAAGGCTGATAATTACTCCAGGGCACAACATGGCGGGGGAGAGGGAGAAAGGCTGATAATTACTCCAGGGCACAACATGGCGGGGGGGGGGGGAGAGGAAGAAAGGCTGATAATTACTCCAGGGCACAACATGGCGGGGGGGGGGGGGGGGAGAGGAAGAAAGGCTGATAATTACTCCAGGGCACAACATGGCGGGGGGGGGGGGGGGGAGAGGAAGAAAGGCTGATAATTACTCCAGGGCACAACATGGCGGGGGGGGGGGGGGGAGAGGAAGAAAGGCTGATAATTACTCCAGGGCACAACATGGCGGGGGGGGGGGGGGAGAGGAAGAAAGGCTGATAATTACTCCAGGGCACAACATGGCGGGGGGGGGGGGGGGAGAGGAAGAAAGGCTGATAATTACTCCAGGGCACAACATGGCGGGGGGGGGGGGGGGAGAGGAAGAAAGGCTGATAATTACTCCAGGGCACAACATGGCGGGGGGGGGGGGGGGAGGGGGGGAGAGGAAGAAAGGCTGATAATTACTCCAGGGCACAACATGGCGGGGGGGGGGGGGGAGAGGAAGAAAGGCTGATAATTACTCCAGGGCACAACATGGCGGGGGGGGGGGGGAGAGGAAGAAAGGCTGATAATTACTCCAGGGCACAACATGGCGGGGGGGGGGGGGGAGAGGAAGAAAGGCTGATAATTACTCCGGGGCACAACATGGCGGGGGGGGGGGGGGGAGAGGAAGAAAGGCTGATAATTACTCCAGGGCACAACATGGCGGGGGGGGGGGGGGGGGAGAGGAAGAAAGGCTGATAATTACTCCGGGGCACAACATGGCGGGGGGGGGGGGGGAGAGGAAGAAAGGCTGA
>NW_027455827.1:0-30164 GCF_040206685.1 Ascaphus truei
CGGTACGCAGCACATAGGAATGTTACAGTATAGCGCGCAGTACGCAGCACATAGGAATGTTACAGTATAGCACGCAGTACGCAGCACATAGGAATGTTACAGTATAGCACGCAGTACGCAGCACATAGGAATGTTACAGTATAGCACGCAGTACGCAGCACATAGGAATGATACAGTATAGCGCACAGTACGCAGCACATAGGAATGTTACAGTGCAGCGCGCAGTACGCAGAACATAGGAATGTTACAGTATAGCGCACGGTACGCAGCACATAGGAATGTTACAGTATAGCGCGCGGTACGCAGCACATAGGAATGTTACAGTACAGCGCGCGGTGCGCAGCACATAGGAATGTTACAGTATAGCACGCAGTACGCAGCACATAGGAATGTTACAGTATAGCACGCAGTACGCAGCACATAGGAATGTTACAGTATAGCACGCAGTACGCAGCACATAGGAATGTTACAGTATAGCACGCAGTACGCAGCACATAGGAATGTTACAGTATAGCGCGCAGTACGCAGCACATAGGAATGTTACAGTATAGCGCGCGGTGCGCAGCACATAGGAATGTTACAGTATAGCACGCAGTACGCAGCACATAGGAATGTTACAGTATAGCACGCAGTACGCAGCACATAGGAATGTTACAGTATAGCACGCATTACGCAGCACATAGGAATGTTACAGTATAGCACGCAGTACGCAGCACATAGGAATGTTACAGTATAGCGCGCAGTACGCAGCACATAGGAATGTTACAGTATAGCGCGCAGTACGCAGCACATAGGAATGTTACAGTATAGCGCGCAGTACGCAGCACATAGGAATGTTACAGTATAGCGCGCGGTGCGCAGCACATAGGAATGTTACAGTACAGCACACAGTACGCAGCACATAGGAATGTTACAGTATAGCGCGCAGTACGCAGCACATAGGAATGTTACAGTACAGCACACAGTACGCAGCACATAGGAATGTTACAGTATAGCGCGCGGTGCGCAGCACATAGGAATGTTACAGTACAGCACACAGTACGCAGCACATAGGAATGTTACAGTATAGCGCGCAGTACGCAGCACATAGGATTGTTACAGTATAGCACGCAGTACGCAGCACATAGGATTGTTACAGTATAGCGCGCGGTATGCAGCACATAGGAATGTTACAGTATAGCACGCAGTACGCAGAACATAGGAATGTTACAGTATAGCGCGCGGTACGCAGCACATAGGAATGTTACAGTATAGCACACAGTACGCAGCACATAGGAATGTTACAGTATAGCACGCAGTACGCAGCCCATAGGAATGTTATAGTATAGCGCGCAGTACGCAGAACATAGGAATGTTACAGTATAGCGCGCGGTACGCAGCACATAGGAATGTTACAGTATAGCGCGCAGTACGCAGCACATAGGAATGTTACAGTATAGCGCGCAGTACGCAGAACATAGGAATGTTACAGTATAGCGCGCAGTACGCAGAACATAGGAATGTGGTAGTGAAATATATACACAATTGTAACACAATTTTAACAAAAGTGTGTTTGTGCAACGTGAATATAAACTGAATCGCTACTCAAAACCCGAAACGAACCGACCTCGTAGTTCAGAGAGTTGAGTTCTTCGTGATGTTGGGAGCGCAGAATCAAACCGAAAACGTAAAAGGTACAGCAAGCATAGCGCAATATATCTAAACCCAGGTCAAATGTATATTCGGAAATAAGATCATGTCATCCAAAACTCACATGGCCCCAATAATAATAAGGCAGTGAATCAATAGAATGGGCTCAGGAATGGGTTTTTTAAGGTTCTTTTTAATAAATGTGAATGTACATTTTTAAAGCTGCAGTCCAAGCTGCCGTTTTTTGTTTTTTCCCCCGTTTAATATGTGCATCAATACAACCTACACAATGATAAGTAATACGCTAAGCTGCCAATTGCTCTTTTCTCCTGTGATCGATCGGCAAAGATTCAGCTCAGGGGTTCACTAAATGGCTGTCAGTGCTGCAGAAGTGGACCAAAGATGCAAAGTTCTGTGGGGAAGATCATGTGACCAGGCAGTCACTAGATACAATTGGTGCACTGCTAGAGAGAGGGCAGGGCTAAAAAAGGGGTGTGCCAGAGCCGGTTTCAGAAAAGGAAGGGGATGTGACTTTGTAAATGGTTGCTATAGAAACAAAAAATGCTTGTTACATTATAATACATTAACAATGCCATTCAGAGTTGTTTTGTTTTTATAAATGCTACAAGTATTTCCTCATAGTACAGAACAGATTCTGCTAGTGCGAGTTTCGTTTCCACAGCGACAAAAATAATACAGCATTTAACAAACTGCCCTCAATTCCTGGCACCCAGAAAAGCCTCCGCGTGTCTGTAAAATCCATATATATCTTACATAGGGAACGTACCCAATAAAATGTAAAACTTCTTAATACAATCAATCCTTCTCCTGGCCTCCTATCAAACCCCGCTTCTCGCACTCAATTCTCCTCCTCACTTTTAAAGCTTTACACTCTTCTGCCCCTCCCTATATCTCAGCTCTAATTTCTCGCTATGCTCTATCCCGGCTCTTGCGTTCTGCTCCAGGATGTCTTCTCTCTACCCCCTTTGTATCTAAAGCCCTCTCCCACCGTAAACCTTTCTCACTGACTGCCCCACACCTTCCCCTCATTACCTGACAAGCACATTGTAAGCTCCTCGGGGCAGGTACACCTCTTCCTAAATGTTACTTTTATGTCTGAAGCACTTATTCCCATGACCTGTTATTTATATTATTTGCTATTTATATGATTGTCACGTGTATTACTGCTGTGAAGAGCTATGTACATTAATGGCGCTATATAAATAAAGACATATATATATATATATATATATATATATATATAAGTTTTGTGTGTGTGTATATGTATATATAATATGGGCCCTTAAATGTTTTCTTGTTAGACTAAATAAATACTCTATTGTTTCCGCTCCTGTGCCATGCTGATATACATACATACATACATACATACATACATACATACATACATACATACATACATACATACATACATGACTGACATTATATATAATGGCACAACTAAGACCCCATGCAGCTATATAATGCAAAGTACAAGTGCACTGTGTATATATCCCAGGGACCAACTTCAAACACATTCCCAGATCTGTAACAATGTGACAATTCAGAGACAACACCTTCAACACATCTTCAGAACTGTCACTATGTGGCAATTTAAACCCACAACAGCTGAACACACGTCACAGTGTCACAGCCCACCACACGCTGGTACCCTCCATCCTCCCCCTGGGCTCATTCATGGGGACAGATGGCTCTCGGATCTTCTCCTCCCCTCCTCTTTATAGGAAAGAATGATGTGGAGGGGGCGGTTTGAATGTAAAATCCCGTCCTTAGTGATCCTGTGTAATCATGAATCAACATTTTGAGAAGGGGAGGGAGGCCTGGCAAAGGGTACCCTTAAACCTGAGGCTGAAGAGGGAGGGAGAGGTGTGTGTGCGAGGAGGGGAGGGAAGGAGAGAGAGGGAAGGAGAAGCAGGGAGAGAGAGGGAAGGGGGGAGAGGGATGGAGAGAGAGGGAAGGAGAGAGAAGGATGGAGAGAGAGGGAGGGGAGATAGGGAAGGAGAGAGAGGGAGGGACAGAGAGGGAAGGAGAGAGGGAGGGAGAGAGAAGAGCGGAAGGTAAGAGGAGTTGAAGAATAGGTGCAAGGTACAAGGTATATAGAAGAGATGATGTGTATTAGGCTGCGTCCAGGGTCAGCGCTTAGGCGCTGACCCGTGCTGAGGCGCGCTGACGCTTCTCAGTGAGCGAACCAGCTCCATGACGTCACAGGCCCCTCGCCCCCCGACACGCCCCCGGACGGCGCGCGGTCTAAGGCCAGGGAAAGCACCCACTTTCCATCAGCCTCCGCGCGCATCCGCACGGCTGCAGTCCTATGGACGCAGCCTTAGAGTTCAACGTTGAGAGGTAAATCTTAAGATAATGGGAAGAACAGAAGTAGGAGAAGTTGTTTGGGGAATCTAGAAGGAGGGGCATGTGAGGAGATGCATTGGGTAGTAGGAGGGGCATGTGAGGAGATGCATTGGGTAGTAGGAGGAGCATGTGAAGAGATGATTGGGTAGGAGGAGGAGCATGTGAGGAGATGCATTGGGTAGTAGGAGGGGCATGTGAGAATATGCATTGGGTAGTAGGAGGGGCATGTGAGGAGATGCATTGGGTAGTAGGAGGAGCATTTGAGGAGATACATTGGGTAGCAGGGGGAGCATGTGAGGAGATGCATTGGGTAGTAGGAGGGGCATGTGAGGAGATGCATTGGGTAGTAGAAGGGGCATGTGAGGAGATGCATTGGGTAGTAGGAGGGGCATGTGAGGAGATGCATTGGGTAGTAGGAGGAGCGTATGAGGAAATGCATTGGGTATAAGGAGGGGCATGTGCGGAGATGCATTGGGTAGTAAGAGGGGCATGTGGGGAGATGCATTGGGTAGTAGGAGGAGGATGTGAGGAGTTGTATTGGGTAGTAGGAGGGGCATATGAGGAGATGCATTGGGTAGTAGGAGGAGGATGGGAGGAGATGCATTGGGTAGTAGATGGGGCATGTGAGGAGATACATTGGGTAGAAGGAGGAGCATGTGAGGAGATGCGTTGGGTAGTAGGAGGGGCATGTGTGGAGATGCATGGGCAGTAGGGGGGGCATTTGAGGAGATGCATCGGGTATTATGAGGAGCATGTGAGGAGATGATTGGGTAGGGGTTGGAGCATGTGAGGAGATGCATTGGGTATTAGATGGGGCATGTGAGGAGATGCATTGGGTAGTAGGAGGAGCATGTGAGGAGATGCGTTGGGTAGTAGGAGGGGCATGTGAGGAGATGATTGGGCAGCAAGAGGGGCATGTGAGGAGATGCATTGGGTAGTAGGTGAAGCATGTGAGGAGATGCGTTGGGTAGTAGGAGGAGCATGTGAGGAGATGCGTTGGGTAGTAGGAGAGGCATGTGAGGAGATGCGTTGCGTAGTAGGAGGAGGATGTGAGGAGATGCATTGGGTAGTAGGAGGGGCATGTGAGGAGGTGCTTTGGGTAGTAGGAGGAGGATGTGAGGAGATGCATTGGGTAGTAGGAGGGGCATGTGAGGAGATGCATTGGGTAGTAGGAGAAGCATGTGAGGAGATGCGTTGGGTAGTAGGAGGAGCATGAAAGGAGATGCATTGGGTAGTAGGAAGGGCATGTGAGGAGATGCATTGGGTAGTAGGAGGAGCATGTGAGGAGATGCATTGGGTAGTAGGAGGGGCATGTGAGGAGATGCATTGGGTAGTAGGAGGGGCATGTGAGGAGATGCATTGGGTAGTAGGAGGAGCATGTGAGGAGATGCATTGGGTAATAGGAGGAGCATGTGATGAGATGCATTGGGTAGTAGGAGGGGCATGTGAGGAGATGCATTGGGTAGTAGGAGGGGCATGTGAGGAGATGCATTGGGTAGTAGGAGGGGCATGTGAGGAGATGCATTGGATAGTAGGAGGAGCATGTGAGGAGATGCATTGGGAAGTAGGAGGGGCATGTGAGGAGATGCATTAGGTAGTAGGAGGGGCATGTGAGGAGATGCATTGGGTAGTAGGAGGAGGATGTGAGGAGATGCATTGGCTAGTAGATGGGGAATGTGAGGAGATACATTGGGTAGAAGGAGGAGCATATGAGGAGATGCATTGGGTAGTAGGAGGGGCATGTGAGGAGATGCGTTGGGTCGTAGGGGGGCATGTAGGGAGATGCATTGGGTAGTATGAGGAGCATGTGAGGAGATGATTGGGTAGTAGGAGGAGCATGTGAGGAGATACATTGGGTAGAAGGAGGAGCATGTGAGGAGATACATTGGGTAGAAGGAGGAGAATGTGAGGAGATACATTGGGTAGTAGGAGGAGGATGTGAGGAGATGCATTGGGTAGGAGGAGGAGGATGTGAGGAGATGCATTGGGTAGAAGGAGGGGCATGTGAGGAGATGCATTGGGTAGTAGGAGGGGCATGTGAGGAGATGCATTGGGTAGTAGGAGGGGCATGTGAAGAGATAATTGGGTATAAGGAGGGGCATGTGAGGAGATGCATTGGGTAGTAGGAGGAGCATGTGAGGAGATGCGTTGGGTAGTATGTGGGTCATGTGAGGAGATGCGTTGGGTAGTAGGAGGAGCATGTGAGGAGATGCATTGGGTAGTAGGAGGGACATGTGAGGAGATGCGTTGGGTAGTAGGAGGGTCATGTGAGGAGTTGCGCTGGGTAGTAGGAGAGGCATGTGAGGAAATGCGTTGCGTAGTAGGAGGAGCATGTGAGGAGATGATTGGGTAGGAGGAGCATGTGAGGAGATACATTGGGTAGAAGAAGGAGGATGTGAGGAGATGCATCGGGTAGTAGGAGGGGCATGTGAGGAGATGCGTTGGATAGTAGGAGGAGGATGTGAGGAGATGCATTGGGTAGGAGGAGGAGGATGTGAGGAGATGCATTGGGTAGGAGGGGCATGTGAGGAGATGCATTGGGTAGTAGGAGGGGCATGTGAGGAGATGCATTGGGTAGTAGGAGGAGCATGTGAGGAGATGCATTGGGTAGTAGGAGGGGCATGTGAGGAGATGCATTGGGTAGTAGGAGGAGCATGTGAGGAGATGCATTGGGTAGAAGGAGGGGCATGTGAGGAGATGCATTGGGTAGTAGGAGGGGCATGTGAAGAGATGATTGGGTATAAGGAGGGGCATGTGAGGAGATGCATTGGGTAGTAGGAGGAGCATGTGAGGAGATGCATTGGGTAGTAGGAGGGGCATGTGAGGAGATGCATTGGGTAGTAGGAGGAGCATGTGAGGAGATGCATTGGGTAGTAGGAGGGACATGTGAGGAGATGCGTTGGGTAGTAGGAGGGTCATGTGAGGAGATGCGTTGGGCAGTAGGAGAGGCATGTGAGGAAATGCGTTGCGTAGTAGGAGGAGCATGTGAGAAGATAATTGGGTAGGAGGAGCATGTGAGGAGATGCATTGGGTAGAAGAAGGAGGATGTGAGGAGATGCATTGGGTAGTAGGAGGGGCATGTGAGGAGATGCGTTGGATAGTAGGAGGAGGATGTCAGGAGATGCATTGGGTAGGAGGAGGAGGATGTGAGGAGATGCATTGGGTAGAAGGAGGGGCATGTGAGGAGATGCATTGGGTAGTAGGAGGGGCATGTGAGGAGATGCATTGGGTAGTAGGAGGGGCATGTGAAGAGATGATTGGGTATAAGGAGGGGCATGTGAGGAGATGCATTGGGTAGTAGGAGGAGCATGTGAGGAGATGCATTGGGTAGTAGGAGGGGCATGTGAGGAGATGCATTGGGTAGTAGGAGGAGCATGTGAGGAGATGCATTGGGTAGTAGGAGGAGCATGTGAAGAGATGCATTGGGTAGTAGGAGGGGCATGTGAGGAGATGCGTTGCGTAGTAGGAGGAGCATGTGAGGAGATGATTGTGTAGTTGGAGGGGCATGTGAGAATATGCATTGGGTAGTAGGAGGGGCATGTGAGGAGATGCGTTGGATAGTAGGAGGAGGATGTGAGGAGATGCATTGGGTAGGAGGAGGAGGATGTGAGGAGATGCATTGGGTAGAAGGAGGGGCATGTGAGGAGATGCATTGGGTAGTAGGAGGGGCATGTGAGGAGATGCATTGGGTAGTAGGAGGGGCATGTGAAGAGATGATTGGGTATAAGGAGGGGCATGTGAGGAGATACATTGGGTAGTAGGAGGAGCATGTGAGGAGATGCATTGGGTAGTAGGAGGGGCATGTGAGGAGATGCATTGGGTAGTAGGAGGAACATGTGAGGAGATGCATTGGGTAGTAGGAGGAGCATGTGAAGAGATGCATTGGGTAGTAGGAGGGACATGTGAGGAGATGCGTTGGGTAGTAGGAGGGTCATGTGAGGAGATGCGTTGGGTAGTAGGAGAGGCATGTGAGGAGATGCGTTGCGTAGTAGGAGGAGCATGTGAGGAGATGATTGTGTAGTAGGAGGGGCATGTGAGAATATGCATTGGGTAGTAGGAGGAGCATGTGAGGAAATGCATTGGGCAGTAGGAGGTGCATGTGAGGAGATGCATTGGGTAGTAGGAGGGGCATGTGAGGAGATGATTGGGTAGAAAGAGGGGCATGTGAGGAGATGCATTGGGTAGTTGGAGGGGCATGTGAGGAGATGCGTTGGGTAGTAGGAGAGACATGTGAGGAGATGATTGATTAGTAGGAGGAGCATGTGAGGTGATGCGTTGGGTAGTAGGAAAAGCATGTGAGGAGATGCGTTGGGTAATAGGAGGGGTATGTGAGGAGATGCGTTGGGTAGTAGGAGGAGCAAGTGAGGAGATGCGTTGGGTAGTAGGAGGGGCATGAGAGGAGATGCGTTGGGTAGTAGGAGGGGTATGTGAGGAGATGCATTGGGTAGTAGGAGAAGCATGTGAGATGCGTTAGGTAGTAGGATTAGCATGTGAGGAGATGCGTTGGGTAGTAGGAGGGGCATGTGAAGAGATGCATTGGGTAGTAGGAGGGTCATGTGAGGAGATGCGTTGGGTAGTAGGAGAGGCATGTGAGGAGATGCGTTGCGTAGTAGGATGAGCATTTGAGTAGATGATTGTGGTGTAGGAGTTGGAGCATGTGAGGAGATGCATTGGGTAGTAGGAGAGGCATGTGAGGAGATGCATTGGGTAGTAGGAGGAGCATGTGAGAATATGCTTTGGGTAGTAGGAGGAGCATGTGAGGAGATGCATTGGGTAGTAGGAGGAGCATGTGAGAATATGCATTGGGTAGTAGGAGGAGCATGTGAGGAGATGCATTGGGTAGTAGGAGGGGCATGTGAGGAGATGCGTTGGGTAGCAGGAGGGGCATGTGAGGAGATGCATTGGGTAGTAGGAGGGGCATGTGAGGAGATGCATTGGGTAGTAGGAGGGGCATGTGAGGAGATGCATTGGGTAGTAGGAGGAGCATGTGAGGAGATGCATTGGATAGTAGGAGGGGCATGTGAGGAGTTGCATTCGGTAGTAGGCGGGGAATGTGAGGAGATGCATTGGGTAGTAGGAGGGGCATGTGAGGAGATGCATTGGGTAGTAGGAGGGGCATGTGATGAGATGCATTGGGTAGTAGGAGGAGCATGTGTGGAGATGCATTGGGTAGTAGGAGGGTCATGTGAGGAGATGCATTGGGTAGAAGGAGGAGCATGTGAGGAGATGCGTTGGGTAGTAGGAGGGACATGTGAGGAGATGCATTGGGTTATAGGAGGAGGATGTGAGGAGATGATTGGGTATAAGGAGGGGCATGTGAGGAGATGCATTGGGTAGTAGGAGGAGCATGTGAGGAGATACATTGGGTAGTTGGAGGAGCATGTGAGGAGATGCATTGGATAGAAGGAGGAGAATGTGAGGAGATGCATTGGGTAGTAGGAGGGGCATGTGAGGAGATGCATTAGGTAGTAGGAGGAGCATGTGAGGAGATGCATTGGGTAGTAGGAGGGGCATGTGAGGAGTTGCGTTGGGTAGTAGGAGTGGCATGTGAGGAGATGCATTGGGTAGTAAGAGTGGCATGTGAGGAGATGCGTTGGGTAATAGGAGGGGCATGTGAGGTGATGCATTGGGTAGTAGGAGGAGGATGTGAGGAGATGCATTGGATAGTAGGAGGAGGATGTGAGGAGATACATTGGGTAGTAGGAGGGGCATGTGATGAGATGCATTGGGTAGTAGGAGAGGCATGTGAAGAGATGGATTTGGATAGTAGGAGGAGCATGTGAGAATATGCATTGGGTAGTAGGAGGAGCATGTGAGGAGATGTGTTGCATAGTAGGAGGAGCATGTGAGGAGATGCATTGGGTAGTAGGAGGAGCATGTGAGAATATGCATTGGGTAGTAGGAGGAGCATGTGAGGAGATGCATTGGGTAGTAGGAGGGGCATGTGAGGAGATGCATTGGGTAGTAGGAGGGGCATGTGAGGAGATGCGTTGGGTAGTAGGAGGGGCATGTGAGGAGATGCATTGGGTAGTAGGAGGGGCATGTGAGGAGATGCATTGGGTAGTAGGAGGGGCATGTGAGGAGATGCATTGGGTAGTAGGAGCGGCATGTGAGGAGATGCATTGGGTAGTAGGAGGAGCATGTGAGGAGATGCATTGGATAGTAGGCGGGGCATGTGAGGAGTTGTATTGGGTAGTAGGCGGGGAATGTGAGGAGATGCATTGGGTAGTAGGAGGGGCATGTGAGGAGATGCATTGGGTAGTAGGAGGGGCATGTGAGGAGATGCATTGGGTAGTAGGAGGGGCATGTGAGGAGATGCATTGGGTAGTAGGAGGAGCATGTGAGGAGATGCATTGGGTAGTAGGAGGAGCATGTGAAGAGATGCATTGGGTAGTAGGAGGGACATGTGAGGAGATGCGTTGGGTAGTAGGAGGGTCATGTGAGGAGATGCATTGGGTAGTAGGAGAGGCATGTGAGGAGATGCGTTGCGTAGTAGGAGGAGCATGTGAGGAGATGATTGTGTAGTAGGAGGGGCATGTGAGAATATGCATTGGGTAGTAGGAGGAGCATGTGAGGAAATGCATTGGGCAGTAGGAGGTGCATGTGAGGAGATGATTGGGTAGAAAGAGGGGCATGTGAGGAGATGCATTGGGTAGTTGGAGGGGCATGTGAGGAGATGCGTTGGGTAGTAGGAGGATCATGTGAGGAGATGCATTGCGTAGTAGGTGGAGCGTGTGAAGAGATGCATTGGGTAGTAGGAGGAGCATGTGGGGAGATGCATTGGGTAGTAGGAGGAGGATGTGAGGAGTTGCATTGGGTAGTAGGAGGGGCATATGAGGAGATGCATTGGGTAGTAGGAGGGGCATGTGAGGAGATGCATTGGATAGTAGGAGGACATGTGAGGAGATGATTGGTTAGTAGGAGGAGCATGTGAGGAGATGCATTGGGTAGTAGGAGGGGCATGTGAGGAGATGATTGGGTAGATGGGGCATGCGAGGAGATGCATTGGGTAGTAGGAGGGGCATGTGAAGAGATGCATTGGGTAGTAGGAGTGGCGTGTGAGGAGGTGCATTGGGTAGTAGGAGGGGCTTGTGAGGAGATGCATTGGGTAGTAGGAGGGGCATGTGAGGAGATGCATTGGGTAGTAGGAGGGGCATGTGAGGAGATGCATTGGGTAGTAGGAGGGGCATGTCAGGAGATGCATTGGGTAGTAGGAGGGGCATGTGAGGAGAAGCATTGAGTAATAGGAGGGGCATGTGAGGAGATGATTGGGTAGTAGGAGGGGCATGTGAGGAGAAGCATTGGGTAGTAGGAGGAGCATGTGAGGAGATGCATTGGGTAGTAGGAGGAGCATGTGAGGAGATGCATTGGGTAGTAGGAGGGGCATGTGAGGAGATGCATTGGGTAGTAGGAGGAGCATGTGAGGAGATGCATTGGGTAGTAGGAGGGGCATGTGAGGAGATGCTTTGGGTAGTAGTAGGAGGATGTGAGGAGATGTATTGGGTAGTAGGAGAAGCATGTGAGGAGATGCGTTGGGTAGTTGGAGGAGCATGTGAGGAGATGCGTTGGATAGTAGGAGAAGCATGTGAGGAGATGCGTTGGGTAGTAGGGGGGCATGTGGGGAGATGCATTGGGTAGTATGAGGAGCATGTGAGGAGATGATTGGGTAGGAGGAGGAGCATGTGAGGAGATGCATTGGGTAGTAGATTAGGCATGTGAGGAGATGCATTGGGTAGTAGGAGGAGCATGTGAGGAGATGATTGGGTAGTAGTAGGAGCATGTGAGGAGATGCATTGGGTAGTAGGAGGGGCATGTGAGGAGATGCGTTGGATAGTAGGAGGACGATGTGAGGAGATGCATTGGGTAGGAGGAGGATGTGAGGAGATGCATTGGGTAGAAGGAGGGGCATGTCAGGAGATGCATTGGGTAGTAGGAGGGGCATGTGAGGAGATGCATTGGGTAGTAGGAGGGGCATGTGAAGAGATGATTGGGTATAAGGAGGGACATGTGAGGAGATGCATTGGGTAGTAGGAGGGGCATGTGAGGAGATGCATTGGATAGTAGGAGGAGCATGTGAGGAGATGATTGGTTAGAAGGAGGAGCATGTGAGGAGATGCATTGGGTAGTAGGAGGGTCATGTGAGGAGATGCATTGGGTAGTAGGAGAGGCATGTGAGGAGATGCGTTGCGTAGTAGGAGGAGCATGTGAGGAGATGATTGTGTAGTAGGAGGGGCATGTGAGAATATGCATTGGGTAGTAGGAGGAGCATGTGAGGAAATGCATTGGGCAGTAGGAGGTGCATGTGAGGAGATGATTGGGTAGAAAGAGGGGCATGTGAGGAGATGCATTGGGTAGTTGGAGGGGCATGTGAGGAGATGCGTTGGGTAGTAGGAGGATCATGTGAGGAGATGCATTGCGTAGTAGGTGGAGCGTGTGAAGAGATGCATTGGGTAGTAGGAGGAGCATGTGGGGAGATGCATTGGGTAGTAGGAGGAGGATGTGAGGAGTTGCATTGGGTAGTAGGAGGGGCATATGAGGAGATGCATTGGGTAGTAGGAGGGGCATGTGAGGAGATGCATTGGATAGTAGGAGGACATGTGAGGAGATGATTGGTTAGTAGGAGGAGCATGTGAGGAGATGCATTGGGTAGTAGGAGGGGCATGTGAGGAGATGATTGGGTAGATGGGGCATGCGAGGAGATGCATTGGGTAGTAGGAGGGGCATGTGAAGAGATGCATTGGGTAGTAGGAGTGGCGTGTGAGGAGGTGCATTGGGTAGTAGGAGGGGCTTGTGAGGAGATGCATTGGGTAGTAGGAGGGGCATGTGAGGAGATGCATTGGGTAGTAGGAGGGGCATGTGAGGAGATGCATTGGGTAGTAGGAGGGGCATGTCAGGAGATGCATTGGGTAGTAGGAGGGGCATGTGAGGAGAAGCATTGAGTAATAGGAGGGGCATGTGAGGAGATGATTGGGTAGTAGGAGGGGCATGTGAGGAGAAGCATTGGGTAGTAGGAGGAGCATGTGAGGAGATGCATTGGGTAGTAGGAGGAGCATGTGAGGAGATGCATTGGGTAGTAGGAGGGGCATGTGAGGAGATGCATTGGGTAGTAGGAGGAGCATGTGAGGAGATGCATTGGGTAGTAGGAGGGGCATGTGAGGAGATGCTTTGGGTAGTAGTAGGAGGATGTGAGGAGATGTATTGGGTAGTAGGAGAAGCATGTGAGGAGATGCGTTGGGTAGTTGGAGGAGCATGTGAGGAGATGCGTTGGATAGTAGGAGAAGCATGTGAGGAGATGCGTTGGGTAGTTGGAGGAGCATGTGAGGAGATGCGTTGGGTAGTAGGGGGGCATGTGGGGAGATGCATTGGGTAGTATGAGGAGCATGTGAGGAGATGATTGGGTAGGAGGAGGAGCATGTGAGGAGATGCATTGGGTAGTAGATTAGGCATGTGAGGAGATGCATTGGGTAGTAGGAGGAGCATGTGAGGAGATGATTGGGTAGTAGTAGGAGCATGTGAGGAGATGCATTGGGTAGTAGGAGGGGCATGTGAGGAGATGCGTTGGATAGTAGGAGGACGATGTGAGGAGATGCATTGGGTAGGAGGAGGATGTGAGGAGATGCATTGGGTAGAAGGAGGGGCATGTCAGGAGATGCATTGGGTAGTAGGAGGGGCATGTGAGGAGATGCATTGGGTAGTAGGAGGGGCATGTGAAGAGATGATTGGGTATAAGGAGGGACATGTGAGGAGATGCATTGGGTAGTAGGAGGGGCATGTGAGGAGATGCATTGGATAGTAGGAGGAGCATGTGAGGAGATGATTGGTTAGAAGGAGGAGCATGTGAGGAGATGCATTGGGTAGTAGGAGGGGCATGTGAGGAGATGCATTGGGTAGTAGGAGGGGCATGTGAGGAGATGATTGGGTAGAAGGAGGGGCATGCGAGAAGATGCATTGGGTAGTAGGAGGGGCATGTGAGGAGATGCATTGGGTAGTAGGAGTGGCATGTGAGGAGGTGCATTGGGTAGAAGGAGGGGCATGCGAGGAGATGCATTGGGTAGTAGGATGGGGCATGTGGGGAGATGCATTGGGTAGTAGGAGTGGCATGTGAGGAGGTGCATTGGGTAGTAGGAGGGGCATGTGAGGAGATGCATTGGGTAGTAGGAGGGGCATGTGAGGAGATGCATTCAGTAATAGGAGGGGCATGTGAGGAGATGATTGGGTAGTAGGAGGAGCATGTGAGGAGATGCATTGGGTAGTAGGAGGGGCATGTGAGGAGAAGCATTGATTAATAGGAGGGGCATGTGAGGAGATGATTGGGTAGTAGGAGGGGCATGTGAGGAGATGCATTGTGTAGTAGGAGAGGAATGTGAGGAGATGCATTGGGTAGTAGGAGGAGCATGTGAGTAGATGATTGGGTAGTAGGAGGGACATGTGAGGAGATGCATTGGGAAGTAGGAGGATCGTGTGAGGAGATGCATTGGGAAGTAGGAGGATTATGTGAGGAGATGCATTGTGTAGTAGGAGGGGAATGTGAGGATATACATTGGGTAGTAGGAGGGGCATGTGAGGAGATGCGTTGAGTAGTAGGAGGAGCATATGAGGAGATAATTGGTTAGTAGGAGGAGCATGTGAGGAGATGCATTGGGTAGTAGGAGGGGCATGTGAGGAGATGATTGGGTAGTAGGAGGGGCATGTGAGGAGATGCATTGGGTAGTAGGAGGGGCATGTGAGGAGATGCATTAGGTGGTGGGGGGAGCATATGAGACTTGGAGAGAAATTGAGGTAGGTAGAAAGAAGAGCATATAGAATAAATATATACTTATATATGAGTGCAAATAACTAATAGGAATTTGAGGTTTGCATATATCTGTTAGGATGGGTACATCTTGAGAGACTAGGATGTCTATGCATGGAAGACAGGAATGATGCAGATGGTTACATATAGGTGGTATATATGATTCATTCAGGGTGTAGAGGGGACAAAGGTACATGATGTTACAGATATTAGGAAGGTTGGTTAGATATAGAGGAGGGGTGGGATTTGGGTATTGGGGGCAGAGTAGCTGCAGGGGATGAATGAGTATATAAGACAGAGAGGCATTGGGTGGTGTTGGTAAATTATACAAATGAGGTGTTCAGTACATAGACCAGTGAGAAATAGGATATATACATTTGATATGTATAAATGGGCTGGGAGATTTATATATATATATATATATATATATATATATATATATATATATATATATATATATATATATATATATATATATATATATATATATATATATATATATATATATATATATATATATATATATATATATATATATATATATATATATATATATATATATATATATATATATATATATATATATATATATATATATATATATATATATATATATATATATATATGAGGTTGGATTGTGGTTGATATACACACAGGGTATTTAGATGAGATATAGGGTGTTTAGATGAGATATAGGGTGTTTCGGATAGACATAGGGCAGTTAGGATATACAGTATATATAGGGCAGTTAGTATATATAGGGTACATAGGATCCCCAGCTGGCAGGGTTTGGCTGGCAGGCTCCTCCCTCCCCGGCCTCTCATTTCTCTCCCCCCAGAGAGAGCAGCGGATCTGCGGCTGATGCTGAGCCCGGTGTCCGGGGTGTGACCCCCCTCCGGTGGTCGCTATGAGGCTGCTGGCCGGTGCCGGGCTGTGCCTCGCCCTGGCCGCCCTGGCCCTCCTGGCCGTGGCCCTGTGCACCGATCACTGGTATGAGACGGACGCCCGGAGGCACCGGGACCGCTGCAGGAAACCGGGGGGCAAACGGAACGACCCCGGCTACATGTACACCCCCGGGCAGCACCTCCCCCTGCGGGGGGCGCACACCCGGACCACCCGGGGAGGGGAGCTGACACCCATGGGGGTCCGCCGGATCTCCAAACTGGGGGACCCTGTGATTCTTAATAAGGGGGACCCCCGCCTTACCGGGGCCCATGACCCCCCGCCGCCGCCACCGCCCCCCCTCTCCCGTCCCTACCTAGCGGTAGATTCGCACTGCAGCCGCCGCTTCAACTCCACCGTGTCCGGGCTGTGGAGGAGATGCCACCGGGAGGGGTTCGACAAGGACACGGAGCAGCTGATACTGAAAGGTCGGTGGGGTTCTCTGGGGTGCAATGGGGATGGGGGGTCTCTGGGGTGCAATGGGGGTGGGGGGTCTCTGGGGTGCAATGGGGGTGGGGGGTCTCTGGGGTGCAATGGGGGTGGGGGGTCTCTGGGGTGCAATGGGGGTGGGGGGTCTCTGGGGTGCAATGGGGGTGGGGGGTCTCTGGGGTGCAATGGGGGTGGGGGGTTCTCTGGGGTGCAATGGGGGTGGGGGGGTTCTCTGGGGTGCAATGGGGGTGGGGGGTTCTCTGGGGTGCAATGGGTGTGGGGAGTTCTCTGGGGTGCAATGGGGGTGGGGGGTTCTCTGGGGTGCAATGGGGGTGGGGGGTCTCTGGGGTGCAATGGGGGTGGGGGGTCTCTGGGGTGCAATGGGGGTGGGGGGTTCTCTGGGGTGCAATGGGGGTGGGGGGGTTCTCTGGGGTGCAATGGGGGTGGGGGGTTCTCTGGGGTGCAATGGGTGTGGGGAGTTCTCTGGGGTGCAATGGGGGTGGGGGGTTCTCTGGGGTGCAATGGGTGTGGGGAGTTCTCTGGGGTGCAATGGGGGTGGGGGAGTTCTCTGGGGTGCAATGGGGGTGGGGAGGTTCTCTGGGGTGCAATGGGGGTGGGGGATTCCTCTGGGGTGCAATTGGGGGTGGGGGTCTCTGGGGTGCAATGGGTGGGTCTCTGGGTGCAATGGGGGGGTCTCTGGGGTGCAATGGGGGTGATCTTCTGGGGTGCAATGGGGGTGATCCTCTGCGGTGCAATGGGGGTTGTCTCTGGGGTACAGTGTGTGTGGGGGGGTCTGGTTCATTGTAGGATCTAATTCTAAGGGAAGGGGGCCGAAATATAGACATGATTATTTTGGGAGGGGTATGTTAATAGCATGGGGGTGAGGGGCTGATCACAGTGAGGTGGAGATGTCTGATTATTATTTTGGGGTGGGCTGATGTTATGGGGGTGGGGGAGGATGTTGTTCATAGGATTTAATGGGAGTAGAGGGTCAGGGTGTGTTTATTTATTGGGGGTCTCTGACGGGTTTTTTTTTTTTTACCATTCATGGCTTAGATAATATCCAAAATATGTACTTATTATGGTGCTATAGGGTCCTGGTTGAGTGTTTTTTGATTCTGGGCTTTAGGTGTTAGTGAGGTGGAGGGGGGGTCTGGTTTTGGGGGGCCGGGGTCTGGTTGGCAGTGATGTATTAAGCATATTAACCATTCACTCTGGTCTGCCCTATTGCTGTTGGGGTGGTATGTGGGTCGGGGGTCCCCAGGGATCGCTGGGTAGCCAGGCTGAGAGACAATCTTATGTGGACTAATTGCAGATTCTGATACCTATGATATGACCAGCACTAGGTTTCCCCAGCCTCATTACCCAGCTCAGTAGCTGCCATGTCCAGCCAGAGCACCAACCACATCTCAGCCTACAGCAGCGAATGCATGAGTTACTGGTCAATTATATTCCTAACCACTGGCCCAACTATATTAATATTTTAGGAGAGAGATTCAAAAAATAAAAAATAGGAGAAATAGGGAAAGTAACAGAAAAACATTGTGAATAATAAGATTTCGTTTGGGCCAATATACTGTGTATAGTAGTCATGTTTACAGGTTTTTATTAAGTAATGAGCGGTTTGGGTTTTCTTTATAAAAGGTATGGCGCTAACGTCGTTTTTTTCTTATTTTCTTTCTTTTGTTTTTTTCTGCATTAATACACGGATGCTTGGCTTGGTTATTTTGGAGGAGGGAAGATTATTTATTCGTTTGAAGGCTTTATGCTGGGTTGTTGTCACTCTGAATTTGGGGTGTCACTGCGCCCCTAATTAGTTGGGTGTGTACGGCGTCATGGGGTTCGGTCCCAAGTATGAGAAGTTCAATATCGCATTATTTTTGTTGTACTTCCTATAAACTGCATCTGATGAACTGGAAAAAGGGGCAGCCCTATAATATACCTGTCCCATTATAAAGAGGGTGGGTGTGGGAGATTTGTGAGGACTGTACAGGAAAATCATCATCATCATCATCATCATCATTGTTCTTGATGATACAAATAGGCCCCCCTCTATCACTAAGTGTTTTATTGTAAATAGATAAACTCTCCTTGTATTTACCTGCATAGAGCCTCTTGTATGTAATAGGCACAGATGCCAGGTTTGTTGCCCTATATGATTTTACCCTTACAAAGATAGAACCACTCAACTGGTCCAACCAATAGAGGTAATAATATAGTACAGGGCAACGCAGCATCAAATGATGCCATGGGGGGTCACGTGATCCCGTGCGTCATTTGACGCTGGATATTGGGTAGGGGGGGCGAGCATAGGGGCTGGCAGGCAAGGGGGCGCAGCACAGAAAGTTTGCGTGCTCCTGATATATTAGATAATGAGCACAAATATGAGAGAGCCTTACTCTGTTTCACATCAGAGGAGGGGTGCATCACTGTGAACAATATACTGGAATGGAGAGTATGTATAGGGAACAGAGAGCCACACCAGCAAAGAAGTTCACTTTGGAGCACTCCTATGGCCTATACTAATACGTAGCTTTTATTTACACATCACAAACCAACAAATTGAAAAATAACGAACACGTTAAAAATAATACAAAGGAAGAGATATAGGTCGTGAGTGCTGCGCAGTGTGATAAGAAACAGAAGGGGTGTGTTACATTGAACACCCTAAATCTCTAATATTGTTTCCCTGTGTTGAGACATTCAAATATTATCTGCACTGCGAGAGTAGAGGACAGACGTCTAACCAGTGATGAGCAAAGAGATGAGAGAGAGAGAGAGAGTGAGAGTGAGTCAAGGTAGTGAATTAGCTATCAAACTAGCTGACTCTTATAATTGCTTGCGGTTAGCTCAAATCCCTCCTATAGGATCTCCCTCACCCCCCTCCATTCACAGCAACCTTGTGCATTGGTGTGTAATGTGTGTAATGTGTGTGATGATGGGTTATGATTAGGGATCCCAATTGTAGGTATTAACTGGAATCGCCCCACCCCCACCCTGGAAAAAAACACCACCGACAGATCATCTTGCACTTTTGATTAAAAAAAACAAAACACAAAGGAGCCCAAAGCTACAACCAATATGACAAAAATACACAGTGAAATACCTATATATATATCTTGAAAAAGGGGTCATTTAGTTTAACCCTTTGGCCAAAGCATTATAAGCCTGCGAGCCACTTCAAGGCATGACCAGATATCGCAGGTCCAAACACTAACTGATTAAAATTCTTATTTACCTGTATAATTACAGGAAGAATGATCTGCATTGGATCTGTCGCAACCAGCTGCATGAAAAGACCAGTACATATGGAAAGTGGGGAGGGGCGAGCTTAAAACCTGGGGAGGAGGGGTCACTAACCTCAAACAGCTGACACCAGCTGGACAAAGTTAATAAACACACAGATACCCAGTAAGCTCATAAACCCCCAAAATTGTGTGTGTGTGTGTGTATGCAAAAGGAGTGCTACTGAGCATGGCACTGTATACTACAAAAAAACAAAACACAAAGGGAGCCCAGAGATACATCCAATATGACAAAAAATACACGGTGAAATACTTTCGGATAAAACCCAGAAATTAAGCATACTTTCTAATTGAATTGTGGACCTCCTTGTAGTAACAGACTTCCAAATCAAAATAAATCTAATAGGCCAAGAAGGTCCAACGTTTCGGCTGCTACAATCGACCTTTATTAAGGTGAGCAGATCGGATACAAAGGCGACCCAATGGAATTATGGAAACTTAAAAGTGCCCAGATAAACACCGAATTCAAACGTGTGTCAATTTCTTGGCGTTGTTAACCCTGATAAACACAGAGTTTTTTTTAAACATATAAAATGAAAACACCAGGAGAAAAAAAACTAAACACACAAAACCGGAATTCCTACTTAGGATGCAGTGTGCTGCTGCCTATGGAAGCGACGCGTCTCTGTCCATGGTCCTGAAACCTCCGTCTGTTCCATTAACGTTCAAAGCAGATCAGCTGGAGGAACCATGGTCTACATTTACTGAACTTCGCAGTGCTTTAATGGTTAAAAAAAAAAGTGTTTGTTTTATTGCCGTATTTACTAAAAGTTTAACGCCTCAATAACGCAGTGATACGTATGGGCTTAATTTAGCGTCAGGATCTCTAATTAGCATCAAATTCGTATGTGTCGTCTAATATGTGCAAGTGTTCCATTTAGTGACCGTGTTACAAATGAGCATGCAAATGTATGCAAATGAAGAATTAGCTGCTAATTACCTTTGCACATGCTACATGGCGGTTTCACCAGAAAATCTGGCCAGTTTTGATCATCTACCCCAGGCTGATCTTGCATTTGTATTTAATCGCCACCACACAGGCAAGATAAGTAACTCTAGAATAGGTTCTAAACACGCGTAATATTAACAATGTTGAACTTATTAATATATTAACACCTTAGAAACTCACTTGGGCTACTAAAAGGATTAAAATGTGCAGATATAAATGTTATGTTTCCCCCCTCTGTGTTTTAAGTGGCCGGGTGTTAACATTGTATGTTAACCCCTTTTGGTGTGTGGAGGTGTTCCTTTGCAACTCGTTGGTAGCCTCCAGCATCAAAGGGGTTAAATAATTGTCTGCCTTTGGATTAACGCAGATTTGTATGAGTTAACACTGATTTGTATAACTGGCAATTGTTTTAAGCAGCAGTTCCCCCGTCTAACTGTAGCCCCCTCTTATTACCATGATGGGGAGAAGGGGGGGGGAGGGGACCAGAGATACAAATTCACTATTTTCAGCTCTGGAAACCCTCTGGCCCCCCGAGATACTTACGAGTATTCCTGCCCCCACCGGGGTAAACAATATGGAGGTTTAAATCCTCCCATGTTATGCGGGGTAATAGGAAACGACAATGTCACATGTTGCGCCTTGCTATTGGCTTACATGACGTAGGGGATTTAAATACCAGGAAGTACCTGTCGTTACTTTTAAGGGTATGTTTCTCGGGAAGCATGAGGTCCCCAGAGCTGAAGTTAAAGCGGTTCAGCTCTGGGGACCCTCTGCGTCCCACCCTGGACTGGTACTTAAACCAGGGGGCAAACTGCTGCTTTCAAGGGGCTATCCAAGTCATTCTGTATGCTTTCATTTTTTTTATTTTTTAATACACGATTGAAGCATGGGGTCTCCGGAGTTGAACCCTGTTAATTTCAGCTCCGGGGACCCCCTGCTTCATGAGATACTTAGCACCAAAGGGGGCGCCGGTAGCTATCTGCAGTTTTCTGCATTTTAAAGCTCCCACGTCATGCGAGCCAATAGGAAGCTGCACCGGGTGATGTCACGGCTTTCTATTGGCCCGCAGGCCGCGGGAGCTTTGAAAATCCGCCATAATGTGAACCCTGGAATACGAGCCGAAGCGGCTACCAGCGCCCCCTACGGAGGTAAGTATCTCCGGAAGCCGGGGGTCCCCTGAGCTGAAATGAATGGGGTTCAGCTCCAGAGACCCCCTGCTTCAATCATGTATGAAAAGAAATCCGGCATGAATTGCCGCTTTGATGCTTTTCTGGTATATGCCGATAAGATAATCGCAACCCACTTATGAATACGCAATTCTTAGTAAATATGGTGGAATTCCCTCTAAAATATTGTCGCACTCCCCATTTGTTTTGTAACGCAGCAGTATGGACCTTTTAGTAAATGTCGGCCTAAATCCAGGGAAGCTTGAGGAGTAACTGGATGAGGGACTCATCTGTCAGTGATAGCAGGTTAAAGCTTCACAGAAGTGCCGGATGTTCTAAGGATCTCTACCTCTGGGGATATTACTGGTCATTCATACTGAGAGCACTGAGAGCAGCGTGTGATCAGGACTTTCTTATATCTGAGGGGTATGAATCACTTGCAGGGTGAGGGCTTAAGTCCAGGATGAGGGATGATGTTTGTAAGTGACTAGCGATCCGCAAATGTACTTAGACGCAGAGCGGTATAAAAGAAATGAAGAAAGGTGATTTAAAGCCAGCAGACAAAATGTCTTCAACGTTACATTAAAATAAGAAAATGAACAGACTAGGTCAGACAAGGGCTCCTATCTGTGTCTGGCTCCCATCTATATGAGCACAAATACACAGACCAAAACCCTTATATACCTCTCTGCGGTCAATTGGATGCATTTGATTTAATCTCCTGGCTGCGAAACTCAGATCATACTGGTGCAATGAAATGAATTATATATCCGATGCTGGGAGCTTCTCATAGTTGTCTGCAAGCAAGTACTCTAGATGTTGGGTAGAGAGTGTCAGGTACTGTAGATGTTGGGTAGAGTGTCAGGTACTGTAGATGTTGGGTAGAGAGTGTCAGGTACTGTAGATGTTGGGTAGAGAGTGTCAGGTACTGTAGATGTTGTTAGGTAGAGAGTGTCCGGTACTGTAGATGTTAGGTAGAGAGTGTCAGGTACTCTAGATGTTGGGTAGAGTGTCAGGTACTGTAGGTGTTGGGTAGAGTGTCAGGTACTGTAGTGTAGATGTTGGGTAGAGTGTCAGGTACTGTAGATGTTGTTAGGTAGAGAGTGTCAGGTACTGTAGATGTTGGGTAGAGTGTCAGGTACTGTAGATGTTGGGTAGAGTATCAGGTACTGTAGATGTTAGTGTCAGGTACTGTAGATGTTGGGTAGAGAGTGTCAGGTACTGTAGATGTTAGGTAGAGAGTGTCAGGTACTGTAGATGTTAGGTAGAGAGTGTCAGGTACTGTAGATGTTGGGTAGAGTGTCAGGTACTGTAGGTGTTAGGTAGAGAGTGTCAGGTACTGTAGATGTTAGGTAGAGAGTGTCAGGTACTGTAGATGTTAGGTAGAGAGTGTCAGGTACTGTAGATGTTCGGTAGAGAGTGTCAGGTACTGTAGATGTTAGTGCCAGGTACTCTAGATGTTGGGTAGAGTGTCAGGTACTGTAGATGTTGGGTAGAGTGTGTCAGGTACTGTAGTGTAGATGTTGGGTAGAGTGTGTCAGGTACTGTAGATGTTAGGTAGAAAGTCTCAGGTACTGTAGATGTTGGGTAGAGTGTCTGGTACTGTAGATGTTAGGTAGAGAGTGTCAGGTACTGTAGATGTTGGGTAGAGTGTCGGGTACTGTAGATGTTAGGTAGAGAGTGTCAGGTACTGTAGATGTTGGGTAGAGAGTGTCAGGTACTGTAGATGTTAGGTAGAGAGTGTCAGGTACTGTAGATGTTGGGTAGAGAGTGTCAGGTACTGTAGTGTAGATGCTGGGTAGAGAGTGTCAGGTACTGTAGTGTAGATGTTGGGTAGAGTGTGTCAGGTACTGTAGATGTTGGGTAGAGAGTGTCAGGTACTGTAGTGTAGATGTTAGGTAGAGTGTCAGGTACTGTAGATGTTGGGTAGAGTGTGTCAGGTACTGTAGATGTTGGGTAGAGAGTGTCAGGTACTGTAGATGTTAGGTAGAGAGTGTCTCAGGTACTGTAGATGTTGGGTAGAGTGTCTCAGGTACTGTAGATGTTGGGTAGAGTGTCAGGTACTGTAGTGTAGATGTTGGGTAGAGTGTGTCAGGTACTGTAGATGTTGGGTAGAGTGTGTCAGGTACTGTAGTGTAGATGTTGGGTAGAGAGTGTCAGGTACTGTAGATGTTAGGTAGAGAGTGTCAGGTACTGTAGATGTTGGGTAGAGTATCTCAGGTACTGTAGATGTTGGGTAGAGTGTCAGGTACTGTAGTGTAGATGTTGGGTAGAGTGTGTCAGGTACTGTAGATGTTAGGTAGAGAGTGTCAGGTACTGTAGATGTTGGGTAGAGTGTCAGGTACTGTAGATGTTTGGTAGAGAGTGTCAGGTACTGTAGGTGTTGGGTATAGTGTGTCAGGTACTGTAGATGTTGGGTAGAGTGTGTCAGGTACTGTAGATGTTAGGTAGAGTGTCAGGTACTGTAGATGTTAGGTAGAGTGTCAGGTACTGTAGATGTTGGGTAGAGAGTGTCAGGTACTGTAGATGTTGGGTAGAGAGTGTCAGGTACTGTAGATGTTGGGTAGAGTGTGTCAGGTACTGTAGGTGTTGGGTAGAGTGTGTCAGGTACTGTAGATGTTGGGTAGAGTGTGTCAGGTACTGTAGGTGTTGGGTAGAGTGTCAGGTACTGTAGATGTTGGGTAGAGTGTGTCAGGTACTGTAGATGTTTGGTAGAGTGTCGGGTACTGTAGATGTTGGGTAGACTGTCAGGTACTGTAGTGTAGATGTTGGGTAGAGTGTGTCAGGTACTGTAGATGTTGGGTAGAGTGTGTCAGGTACTGTAGTGTAGATGTTGGGTAGAGTGTGTCAGGTACTGTAGGTGTTGGGTAGAGTGTGTCAGGTAATGTAGATGTTGGGTAGAGTGTCAGGTACTGTAGTGTAGATGTTGGGTAGAGTGTGTCAGGTACTGTAGTGTAGATGTTGGGTAGAGTGTGTCAGGTACTGTAGGTGTTGGGTAGAGTGTGTCAGGTACTGTAGTGTAGATGTTGGGTAGAGTGTGTCAGGTACTGTAGGTGTTGGGTAGAGTGTGTCAGGTACTGTAGATGTTGGGTAGAGTGTCAGGTACTGTAGTGTAGATGTTGGGTAGAGTGTGTCAGGTACTGTAGTGTAGATGTTGGGTAGAGTGTGTCAGGTACTGTAGGTGTTGGGTAGAGTGTGTCAGGTACTGTAGATGTTGGGTAGTGTGTGTCAGGTACTGTAGATGTTGGGTAGAGTGTGTCAGGTACTGTAGGTGTTGGGTAGAGAGTGTCAGGTACTGCAGTGTAGATGTTGGGTAGAGTGTGTCAGGTACTGTAGGTGTTGGGTAGAGTGTGTCAGGTACTGTAGGTGTTGGGTAGAGTGTGTCAGGTACTGTAGGTGTTGGGTAGAGAGTGTCAGGTACTGTAGTGTAGATGTTGGGTAGAGTGTGTCAGGTACTGTAGGTGTTGGGTAGAGTGTGTCAGGTACTGTAGGTGTTGGGTAGAGTGTGTCAGGTACTGTAGATGTTGGTTAGTGTGTCAGGTACTGTACTGCCAGCTTCTGATTTGTATAGTTCATAGAATGCTGCAGGAATAAGCTATAATCTTTTTTTTTTTCCCCCTATTCTCGTGCAGCACGAAAGCTGCCTTAAATCAGACATTTTAATGTTAAAAAAGGTGATGCTTTCATTTGTGTTCCATTCTAGCAATTAAATATACCAGCAAAGCTTTCCTACCCACGAGTAGATCCTTTAATCCACTGTAATCCACTACCCCCACTTTTTTTCACCCTAGTCCCATGATAAACATAAATTGTAGGCATGCCAAATTCTGCCCTGGCTCATCTGGAAACCTCCGCTTCTTCGTGCATCATTTAGAATATTAAACTATATAACGCCAAGAGGCAATGAGAATGACTTCTGCAACCTCACAGTATCTCTATACCAGGGGCGGCCAACTTAAGTCCTCAAAGGCCACCAACAGGTCAGGTTTTCAGGATATCCCTGCTTCAGCACGGGTGGGTCAGTCATGGAGCCTGCTTTAGCACATGTCAAAGACTGGGCCACTGATTGAGTCACCTGTGCTGAAGCAGGGATATCCTGAAAACCTAATCTGTTGGTGGCCCTTGAGGACGGGAGTGAGCACCCCTGATCTGTAACATGCTTCGATTATAGCGCGTCCACGCAGCTGGCTACATTTGTTTGTAATTAACTCTTTGAGTGACCTGTGATATAGCCATTGTGTCATAGTGTCAGGCACCCCAGGGGTCCCATGATATAATGGCTTTGGGATGGGCTTTTTTCGGCTAATTTTCAGGGTGAGATCCCGTTCTGCGTTCCTGTGCAGCGCAGAACGTGATGGAGCCAGCAGCGGAAAAGAGGAGGAGGTCTCAGTTCACGTCATCAGTGACACTGCAATCATGTGATCGCTCCGAGACCGCGTCGTGCCGGAGTGAGGCCAAGGGACTCTGGCGCGGCAGCCTCTCCGGCACTCAACGTGTTAAATAAGATGGTGCAAACTTAAGATTTTGTACCCAATGAACAACGAAAGGGCTGAAGGGGGAGCACAGTAATGACACTGCCTTTGAAGTGGGTGAATCCGGTTAACATTCCGGGGCCAGCTCTGGTCAAGTCACCCAATCTCCCTGCGCACCAAAAATAGATTGTAAGCTCTGCGGGGCAGGGGCACCTTTTCCCTGCAAGATTCTGTAAAAAATGTTTTTAAATAAAAGACAGGCTTAAATATTGAAACGACGATCACAGGAGGAATGAAAAAGGTCCGGGGTAAAACTCCCAGCTTTGGATACCGTCTCCTTTTGCTTTGTCATTCCATGTCCTTGGGTAGAGTAGTGGTTGAAATAATAGTCAGGTTGTGGGTTGATTTGTGTGTGCCAAGTAGATGCGGGCAGTTGTGTTGCCTCTGTGTGTCATATAATGGGTGGGGTAAAGTGTGTGATACTGAGGCAGGTTCTTTACATTGTGTTTCAGGAATCGTTGGGCGCTGCACCTCTATCAGATATCACTATACGTCGTCCTCTTTGCCTCTCAACTTGCCCATCAATGTCACCAAGACCATCCGCCAAGATGAGTGGCACGCACTGCGTAAGTCAAATCCCTACCTGCTACCCTGTCTCCTGCACACACCGCCCCATCTCATGTAGAGGAACCTATCACCATGGCGGAGGGACTTATCCCACATATGGGTGCCCGACTATGAACCTATTCTCTGTAGGTGTAACCCCGTCCTACTTTAGCCATTTCATAAATAAATAACCTCTCTCACCCTCAAGAATGAGTATCCACTGACCACATCATACGAGTTACCCTATATCAGGAGTGCCCAACTCCAGTCCTCAAGGGTCGCCAAGGGCCACCAATAGATCAGGTTTTAAGGCTATCCCGCTTCAGCGCAGGTGGCTCAGTCGTTGACTGAGGCACCTGTGCTGAAGCAGGGATATCCTGAAACCTGAACTGTTGGTGACCCTTGAGGACAGGAATTGACCACCCTCACCCTATATCTACCAGTCTCTCATTATCCGCCCCCCCCCCCTGCAGATCTGCGTCGGATGACTGCCGGCTTCATTGGTATGGCCGTCGCCATCATCCTCTTTGGGTGGTTGATCGGAGTGCTGGGCTGCTGTAAGCAGCACGACCTCATGCAGTATGTGGCGGGGCTGCTTTTCCTCATGGGAGGTAAGAGAAGGGTTCTTTGTTTCATGTGGGATCAGCTGGAATCGTCTAATTACCAGCCATTGACTGTCCTCACAAAGAGATCACACACCGAGCCACCTTTTCAGGCGGGAACCCATGTGAAAGGGTGAAATACAACAGCGTCCCCAATATTTCAGTCCCCTTATGGGATGGCAACCAGGGATTTCACTTTGAAACTGGACGTGCTCTCCTTATGATGCACAAATAGAACGATTTTTATTTTTATGGGGAATATAAAACATTTGTTTGACAATTAACAAACACTCCTACACTTAAAGCACTGGGAAATTAACTGTTAAGACTCAAATGCGCAGATAAATTTGAGGCCGGCACAGAGGCAGGATGGAAATGGATTAAGTTTGAGGCAATTGGAAACCTATTCAGCTACCATCTTTACCACAGAAATAATTGCCGGCATTGTTGAAAATAGTTACCCCTTATAAGATCGGGACACTGACGTGCTACAATATTGGAAAGAACAGATCTGTAGGGAGAGCCAGAGGGTCTCATTACTGGCAGCGATATTTGTCTTTATAATACGGGGACAGGTATAAGAGATGGGCTGCTGGGTTTAAATACAAATCTAAATATTTGGGATAGGCACAGGGGAAAAACACGGAATAATATAGCCATGGTTCAGTCCTTTTGCTGCCAGAGGGGGAAGGGAAAACGGAAAAGTGTCAGATTAGGAAGCAATGCAGTGGGATGCTATGTATTTACACGGGAGGCCAACTCCAGTCCTCGTGCCACCAACAGGTCTGGTTTTCAAGATATCCCTGCTTCAGCCTTTGATTGAGCCACCTGTGCTCAAGCAGGGATTGATTGAGCCACCTGTGCTGAAGCAGGGATATCCTGAAACCAGACCTGTTGGTGGCCCTTGAGGACTGGAGTTGGCCGCCCCTGGGGTAGAACATGACTAAGGAAGTATCTCTGTTGTCCATGTAGTGACCACTCTCTCTTCCCTCAGGAACCTGCTGTATTATCTCCCTCTGCACCTGTGTAGCCGGCATAAACTTCGAGTTATCACGTTATCCGCGCTACGTGTACGGTCTGCCCGAGGACATCAGCCACGGTTACGGCTGGTCAATGTTCTGTGCCTGGGGCGGTCTGGGACTCACCCTCCTCTCTGGATTCCTCTGCACTTTAGCCCCCTCACTCAGTGCTTCCCAATCTGCTGTCCACAAATCCCGGCAGGAGAACGGGGCTGTCTGACACCCCTCCCCCCCCCCTCCACCCCCCAGCGAGGACCGAAAGAGACAACCCCATCAAGCCAAAGATGGGACAAAATGACAGACTGGGGCGCTCTTGTCCTGCTAAGGAAGTTGTTCTGTTCAAGCTGTTTGTTTGGTCTGACCACGTGGTTACTTGTGAGAATTGCAGAGGTTTGTGCCTCATGTTATCAGTGGGAATTATTTGACAGTGTGACGGGAACATATGTTGCAAGGCAAGAGGAGAAGAAATAATAACGCGTTTGCTGCTGGAGAGACCTGGAGACGAAGACATTCGACCTTAAGAGACGTGTCCGATTCCGATGTTGCAGTTTATTATTGCTGGGCAATAGTAGGGTTAAGTAATCACTAAAACATATACAGCAAAGTGATCTAGGAGTTTCATGCTCCCTCTCTAGCAGCAATCCTACCCCAGCCTGCGATAATCAAACTTCTGTGCTCCTTGTACAAAGAGACACTTCTACCATTGTGGAGCTGCTGCCAATCGTTGGCTAAGGGTTCAGTATTTGGGCGTTTTGTATACATACATACACACATATATATGTATGATGGGGAACTGCTTTTACATGTTTTAATACTATCCACAAAGTCGCCTTACAGATCCATATAAAATTCCCCTTTCCAAGAATTTAGCACCTGCCCCCCCTGAGATTAGTGCCCTGGCACACAGCAGGCATTAGGTTACCATTAGACCCACACCCACCTCTCCCGCAATGCCTTAAACCAGGCAGCACAAGCCTGCGGCAGCTCAGCCTTCACCAGTGATCCACCAGTGGTGAAAAAGAGTTAAAGCAACAAGGCACGCGGGTCACCATTGAAGGGCCCCATTGCTTGAAATCCCCTTCGGGACAGGAATGTGCAGGGACGGGGTGGTCATAGCTCCCCTTCTGGAGGTGACATGTTGTAAATGTGGTTCCATCACAACTTATAAAAGCACATGATAAACGGAGGGGGTTTGTTGGTCTGTTACTCGTGACTCCAGTGGAAATAAAGCTGAAGTGGAAGCAAGACGAGTCGAGCATCTGGCTATGCATTGCTTCCAAGCCCGGAGGAGGCCTCCTTAGCCTCTGCAGGCACATGATCTAGTGTCGGAGATGTCACAGCATTGTAATGTAAATTAGCTGGGAATGAGTGTGCGTCCCCTGTACAAGTCTCAGGATGCTGGCACAGAGGGGAGCAGGGTGACAGCTGGTGTGAAAGATGGCACACGTGCATTCGGCCCAGGCAGGTACACGCTGCTAGTATTTATATGTAAGTGCGTACACGGCTGGGTCACTAAAACAGGTGGCAGAGAGCGAGTGATTTGAGTCTAAAATGCTCTAATGCTACATGGGAAATGTCCAGTTTCTAATCCATTGTAAATCTGTGTGAAATGAGAAATGATCCTACTTATACGATCCACCCGAGAAGCATGGAGGCAGTTAAAAAGTGGGGGGTGGATAGTGAAATATTTGGGATGCAAGAATTTACCACCGACTTGAGGCTGCAGCAGAGTCAGCGCCTGCATACAGTTATTCTAACGGCGGACGAATACAAGGTGGAGGTGTCCTCAGTACACACACATCTTCACCTTGTGTAAAGCAATGTCTGGAATCCATGGGAGTAGTGTGAATACCATGCAGGGCCGAGCCTGCTGCTCAACATGAACA
>NW_027455828.1:0-30127 GCF_040206685.1 Ascaphus truei
ACTGCATGGGGGGAGAGAGAGACACAGCACGGGGGGAGAGAGAGACACAGCATGGGAGGGAGAGAGAGAGAGAGACAGCACGGGAGAGAGAGAGAGAGAGACAGTACGGGGAGAGAGAGAGCGAGAGACACAGCACGGGGAGAGAGAGACAGCACGGGGAGAGAGAGACACAGCACGGGAGAGAGAGACACAGCACGGGGAGAGAGAGAGACACACACAGCATGGGGGGGGAGAGAGACAGCATGGGGAGAGAGAGAGACACACACACAGCATGGGGAGAGAGAGAGACACAGCACAGGGAGAGAGAGAGGAGGGGACACAGCACAGGGAGAGAGAGAGTGAGAGACACAGCACGGGGAGAGAGAGAGACAGCATGGGGAGAGAGAGAGAGACACAGCACGGGAGAGAGAGACAGCATGGGGAGAGAGAGAGAGACACAGCACGGGGAGAGAGAGAGCGAGAGACACAGCACGGGGAGAGAGAGAGAGACACAGCACGGGGAGAGAGAGACACAGCACGGGGAGAGAGACACAGCACGGGGAGAGAGACACACACAGCATGGGGGGAGAGAGAGACAGCATGGGGAGAGAGAGAGACACACACACAGCATGGGGAGAGAGAGACACAGCACGGGAGAGAGAGAGAGAGACACAGCACGGGGAGAGAGAAAGCGAGAGACACAGCACGGGGAGAGAGAGAGAGACAGCATGGGGAGAGAGAGACACAGCACGGGGAGAGAGACACAGCACGGGGAGAGAGAGAGACACACACAGCATGGGGGGAGAGAGAGAGAGACAGCATGGGGAGAGAGAGAGACACACACACAGCATGGGGAGAGAGAGAGACACAGCACAGGGAGAGAGAGAGAGACACAGCACAGGGAGAGAGAGAGTGAGAGACACAGCACGGGGAGAGAGAGAGACAGCATGGGGAGAGAGAAACACAGCATGGGGAGAGAGAGACACACACAGCATGGGGAGAGAGAGACACACACAGCATGGGGAGAGAGAGAGACACACACAGCATGGGGAGAGAGAGAAACACACAGCATGGGGAGAGAGAGAGACTGCATGGGAGAGAGACAGCATGGGGAGAGAGAGACACACACACACAGCATGGGGAGAGAGAGAGAGAGAGAGAGAGAGAGGGACAGCATTGGAGAGAGAGACACTGCATGGGGAGAGAGACAGCATGGGGAGAGAGAGAGAGAGAGAGAGAGAGAGAGAGAGACAGCATGGTGAGGGAGAGAGAGAGACACATCACAGGAGAGAGAGAGACACAGCACGGGAGAGAGAGACAGAACGGGGAAAGAGAGAGACACAGCACGGGAGAGAGAGACACAGCACGGGGAGGGAGAGAGGGAGACAGCACGGGGGGAGAGAGAGAGAGACATCACGGGGAGAGAGAGAGGCACACACAGCATGGGAGAGAGAGAGACAGCACGGGGAGAGAGAGAGAGACAGCACAGGAGAGAGACACAGCACGGGGAGAGAGAGAGAGAGAGACATCACGGGGAGAGAGAGAGACACAGCACAGGGAGAGAGAGAGAGAGACAGGACGGGGAGAAAGAGAGAGAAACAGCACAGGGAGAGAGAGAGATACAGCACGGGGAGAGAGAGAGACAGCACAGGGAGAGAGAGACACAGCACAGGGAGAGAGAGAGAGACAGCACGGGGAGAGAGAGAGAGAGAGAGAGAGACTGCATGGGGGAGAGAGAGACACAGCACGGGGGGAGAGAGAGACACAGCATGGGGAGGGAGAGAGAGAGAGAGACAGCACGGGGAGAGAGAGAGAGAGAGACAGTACGGGGAGAGAGAGAGCGAGAGACACAGCACGGGGAGAGAGAGACAGCACGGGGAGAGAGAGACACAGCACGGGGAGAGAGAGACACAGCACGGGGAGAGAGAGAGACACACACAGCATGGGGGGGGAGAGAGACAGCATGGGAGAGAGAGAGACACACACACAGCATGGGGAGAGAGAGAGACACAGCACAGGGAGAGAGAGAGAGACACAGCACAGGGAGAGAGAGAGTGAGAGACACAGCACGGGGAGAGAGAGAGACAGCATGGGGAGAGAGAGAGAGACACAGCACGGGAGAGAGAGACAGCATGGGAGAGAGAGAGAGACACAGCACGGGGAGAGAGAGAGCGAGAGACACAGCACGGGGAGAGAGAGAGAGACACAGCACGGGGAGAGAGAGACACAGCACGGGGAGAGAGACACAGCACGGGGAGAGAGACACACACAGCATGGGGGGAGAGAGAGACAGCATGGGGAGAGAGAGAGACACACACACAGCATGGGGAGAGAGAGACACAGCACGGGAGAGAGAGAGAGAGACACAGCACGGGGAGAGAGAAAGCGAGAGACACAGCACGGGAGAGAGAGAGAGACAGCATGGGGAGAGAGAGACACAGCACGGGGAGAGAGACACAGCACGGGAGAGAGAGAGACACACACAGCATGGGGGGAGAGAGAGAGACAGCATGGGGAGAGAGAGAGACACACACACAGCATGGGGAGAGAGAGAGACACAGCACAGGGAGAGAGAGAGAGACACAGCACAGGAGAGAGAGAGTGAGAGACACAGCACGGGGAGAGAGAGAGACAGCATGGGGAGAGAGAAACACAGCATGGGGAGAGAGAGACACACACAGCATGGGGAGAGAGAGACACACACAGCATGGGGAGAGAGAGAGACACACACAGCATGGGGAGAGAGAGAAACACACAGCATGGGAGAGAGAGAGACTGCATGGGGAGAGAGACAGCATGGGAGAGAGAGACACACACACACAGCATGGGGAGAGAGAGAGAGAGAGAGAGAGAGAGAGAGAGAGAGGGACAGCATTGGGAGAGAGAGACACTGCATGGGAGAGAGACAGCATGGGGAGAGAGAGAGAGAGAGAGAGAGAGAGAGAGAGAGAGAGACAGCATGGTGAGGAGAGAGAGAGACACATCACAGGGAGAGAGAGAGACACAGCACGGGGAGAGAGAGACAGAACGGGAAAGAGAGAGACACAGCAGGGGAGAGAGAGACACAGCACGGGGAGGGAGAGAGGGAGACAGCACGGGGGAGAGAGAGAGAGACATCACGGGGAGAGAGAGAGGCACACACAGCACGGGGAGAGAGAGAGACATCACGGGGAGAGAGAGACAGCATGGGGAGAGAGAGAGAGAGAGAGACACAGCACGGGGAGAGAGAGAGAGACAGCACAGGGAGAGAGAGACACAGCACGGGGAGAGAGAGAGACACACAGCATGAGAGAGAGAGAGACAGCATGGGAGAGAGAGAGAGAGAGACAGCATGGGAGATAGAGAGAGACAGCATGGGGAGAGAGAGAGACACACACAGCATGGAGAGAGAGAGAGACAGCATGGGGAGAGAGAGAGAGAGAGAGACAGCATGGGAGATAGAGAGAGACAGCATGGGGGAGAGAGAGACACAGCATGGGGAGAGAGAGAGAGAGACAGCATGGGGAGAGAGAGAGACACACAGCATGGGAGAGAGAGAGACACAGCACGGGGAGAGAAAAAGACACAAAGCACGGGAGAGAAAAAGACACACAGCACGGGGAGAGAGAGAGAGACACACAGCACGGGGAGAGAGAGACACAGCACAGCACGGGGAAAGAGAGAGACACACAGCACAGGGAGAGAGAGAGACACAGCACAGGGAGAGAGAGAGACACAGCACAGGGAGAGAGAGACACACAGCATGGGGAGAGAGAGAGACACACAGCATGGGGAGAGAGAGAGACAGCATGGGGAGAGAGAGAGACATCATGGGGAGAAAGAGAGACACACACACAGCATGGGAGAGAGAGAGACACAGCATGGGGAGAAAGAGAGAGACACAGCATGGGGAGAGAGCGAGACACAGCATGAGGTTAGAGAGACAGCATGGAGAGAGAGACACAGCATGGAGGAGAGACACAGCATGAGGAGAGAGAGAGGCACACACAGCATGGGGAGAGAGAGAGACAGCACGGGGAGAGAGAGAGAGACAGCACAGGAGAGAGAGACAGCACGGGGAGAGAGAGAGAGACATCACGGGGAGAGAGAGACACAGCACAGGGAGAGAGAGAGACAGGATGGGGAGAAAGAGAGAGAAACAGCACAGGGAGAGAGAGAGAGAGACACAGCACAGGGAGAGAGAGAGATACAGCACGGGGAGAGAGAGAGACAGCACAGGGAGAGAGAGACACAGCACAGGGAGAGAGAGAGAGACAGCACGGGAGAGAGAGAGAGAGAGAGAGAGACTGCACGGGGGAGAGAGAGACACAGCACGGGGGAGAGAGAGACACAGCATGGGGAGGGAGAGACACAGCATGGGGAGAGAGAGAGAGAGAGAGAGACAGCATGGTGAGGGAGAGAGAGAGACACATCACAGGAGAGAGAGAGACACAGCACGGGAGAGAGAGACAGAACGGGGAAGAGAGAGACACAGCACGGGGAGAGAGAGACACAGCACGGGGAGGGAGAGAGGAGACAGCACGGGGGGAGAGAGAGAGAGACATCACGGGAGAGAGAGAGGCACACACAGCACGGGGAGAGAGAGAGACATCACGGGAGAGAGAGACAGCATGGGAGAGAGAGAGAGAGAGACACAGCACGGGAGAGAGAGAGAGACAGCACAGGGAGAGAGAGACACAGCACGGGGAGAGAGACACAGCACAGGGAGAGAGAGAGACACACACAGCATGGGGGAGAGAGAGAGACAGCATGGGGAGAGAGAGAGACACACACAGCATGGAGAGAGAGAGAGACAGCATGGGAGAGAGAGAGAGAGAGACAGCATGGGGAGATAGAGAGAGACAGCATGGGGAGAGAGAGACACAGCATGGGGAGAGAGAGAGAGAGACAGCATGGGGAGAGAGAGAGACACACAGCATGGGGAGAGAGAGAGACACAGCACGGGGAGAGAAAAAGACACAAAGCACGGGGAGAGAAAAAGACACACAGCACGGGGAGAGAGAGAGAGACACACAGCACGGGGAGAGAGAGACACAGCACAGCACGGGGAAAGAGAGAGACACACAGCACAGGGAGAGAGAGAGACACAGCACAGGGAGAGAGAGAGACACAGCACAGGGAGAGAGAGACACACAGCATGGGGAGAGAGAGAGACACACAGCATGGGGAGAGAGAGAGACAGCATGGGGAGAGAGAGAGAGACATCATGGGGAGAAAGAGAGACACACACACAGCATGGGGAGAGAGAGAGACACAGCATGAGGTTAGAGAGACAGCATGGAGAGAGAGACACAGCATGGGGAGAGAGACACAGCATGAGGAGAGAGAGAGGCACACACAGCATGGGGAGAGAGAGAGACAGCACGGGGAGAGAGAGAGAGACAGCACAGGGAGAGAGAGACAGCACGGGGAGAGAGAGAGACACAGCACAGGGAGAGAGAGAGAGAGACAGGACGGGGAGAAAGAGAGAGAAACAGCACAGGGAGAGAGAGAGAGAGACACAGCACAGGGAGAGAGAGAGATACAGCACGGGGAGAGAGAGAGACAGCACAGGGAGAGAGAGACACAGCACAGGGAGAGAGAGAGAGACAGCACGGGGAGAGAGAGAGAGAGAGAGAGACTGCACGGGGGGAGAGAGAGACACAGCACGGGGGGAGAGAGAGACACAGCATGGGGAGGGAGACAGAGAGAGACAGCACGGGGAGAGAGAGAGAGAGACAGTACGGGGAGAGAGAGAGCGAGAGACACAGCACGGGGAGAGAGCGAGAGACACAGCACGGGGAGAGAGAGACAGCACGGGGAGAGAGAGACACAGCACGGGGAGAGAGAGACAGCACGGGGAGAGAGAGAGACACACACAGCATGGGGGGAGAGAGAGACAGCATGGGGAGAGAGAGAGACACACACACAGCATGGGGAGAGAGAGACACAGCACGGGAGAGAGAGAGAGAGACACAGCACGGGGAGAGAGAGAGCGAGAGACACAGCACGGGGAGAGAGAGAGAGACAGCATGGGGAGAGAGAGACACAGCATGGGGAGAGAGACACAGCACGGGGAGAGAGAGAGACACACACAGCATGGGGGGAGAGAGAGAGACAGCATGGGGAGAGAGAGAGACACACACACAGCATGGGGAGAGAGAGAGACACAGCACAGGGAGAGAGAGAGAGACACAGCACAGGGAGAGAGAGAGTGAGAGACACAGCACGGGGAGAGAGAGAGACAGCATGGGGAGAGAGAAACACAGCATGGGGAGAGAGAGACACACACAGCATGGGGAGAGAGAGACACACACAGCATGGGGAGAGAGAAACACACAGCATGGGGAGAGAGAGAGACTGCATGGGGAGAGAGACAGCATGGGGAGAGAGAGACACACACACACAGCATGGGGAGAGAGAGAGAGAGAGAGAGAGAGAGAGAGAGAGAGAGATAGAGAGAGAGAGAGAGAGAGGGACAGCATTGGGAGAGAGAGACACTGCATGGGGAGAGAGACAGCATGGGGAGAGAGAGAAAGAGAGAGAGAGAGAGAGGGACAGCATGGGGAGAGAGAGACACCGCATGGGGAGAGAGAGACACAGCATGGGGAGAGAGAGAGAGAGAGAGAGACAGCATGGTGAGGGAGAGAGAGAGACACATCACAGGGAGAGAGAGAGACACAGCACGGGGAGAGAGAGACAGAACGGGGAAAGAGAGAGACACAGCACGGGGAGAGAGAGACACAGCACGGGGAGGGAGAGAGGGAGACAGCACGGGGGGAGAGAGAGACATCACGGGGAGAGAGAGAGGCACACACAGCACGGGGAGAGAGAGAGACATCACGGGGAGAGAGAGACAGCATGGGGAGAGAGAGAGAGAGAGAGACACAGCACGGAGAGAGGGAGAGCGCACGGGGAGAGAGAGAGGGACAGCACGGAGAGAGAGAGACACAGCACAGGGACAGAGAGAGAGACACAGCACAGGGAGAGAGAGAGACACAGCATGGGGATAGAGAGACACCGCATGGGGAGAGAGAGACACAGCATGGGGAGAGAAAGAGACAGCATGGGGAGAGAGAGAGACAGCATGGGGAGAGAGAGACAGCACGGGGAGAGAGAGAGAGAGAGACACAGCACGGAGAGAGAGAGAGAGAGAGAGAGAGAGACACAGCACGGGGAGAGAGAGAGGGACAGCACGGAGAGAGAGAGACACAGCACAGGGACAGAGAGAGAGACACAGCACAGGAAGAGAGAGAGAGACAGCACGGGGAGAGAGAGAGACACAGCACAGGGAGAGAGAGAGACACACAGCACGGGGAGAGAGAGAGAGACACAGCACGGGGAGAGAGAGAGAGACACAGCACGGGGAGAGAGAGAGAGACACAGCACGGGGAGAGAGAGAGAGACACAGCACAGGGAGAGAGAGAGACACAGCACGGGGAGAGAGAGAGCACGGGGAGAGAGAGAGACACACATCACGGGGAGAGAGAGAGAGTCACAGCATGGGGAGAGAGAGAGACAGCACGGGGAGAGACAGAGACACACACAGCATGGGGGGAGAGAGAGACACAGCACGGGAAGAGAGAGAGCGAGAGACACAGCACGGGGAGAGAGAGACAGCACGGGAAGAGAGAGAGAGAGGGACACAGCATGGGGAGAGAGAGACACACAGCATGGGGAGAGAGAGAGACACACAGCATGGGGAGAGAGAGAGACTGCATTGGGAGAGAGAGACAGCATGGGGAGAGAGAAAGAGAGAGAGAGAGAGACAGCATGGGGATAGAGAGACACCGCATGGGGAGAGAGAGACACAGCATGGGGAGAGAGAGAGAGACAGCATGGGGAGAGAGAGAGGCACACACAGCACGGGGAGAGAGAGAGACATCACGGGGAGAGAGAGACAGCATGGGGAGAGAGAGAGAGAGAGACACAGCACGGAGAGAGAGAGAGCGCACGGGGAGAGAGAGAGGGACAGCACGGAGAGAGAGAGACACAGCACAGGGACAGAGAGAGAGACACAGCACAGGAAGAGAGGGAGAGACAGCACGGGGAGAGAGAGACACAGCACAGGGAGAGAGAGAGAGACACAGCACAGGGAGAGAGAGAGACACAGCATGGGGATAGAGAGACATCGCATGGGGAGAGAGAGACACAGCATGGGGAGAGAAAGAGACAGCATGGGGAGAGAGAGAGACAGCATGGGGAGAGAGAGACAGCACGGGGAGAGAGAGAGAGAGAGACACAGCACGGAGAGAGAGAGAGAGAGACACAGCACGGGGAGAGAGAGAGGGACAGCACGGAGAGAGAGAGACACAGCACAGGGAGAGAGAGAGAGACACAGCACAGGAAGAGAGAGAGAGACAGCACGGGGAGAGAGAGAGACACAGCACAGGGAGAGAGAGAGACACACAGCACAGGGAGAGAGAGAGACACACAGCACGGGGAGAGAGAGAGAGACACAGCACGGGGAGAGAGAGAGACACAGCACGGGGAGAGAGAGAGAGACACAGCACAGGGAGAGAGAGAGACACAGCATGGGGAGAGAGAGAGCACGGGGAGAGAGAGAGACACACATCACGGGGAGAGAGAGAGAGTCACAGCATGGGGAGAGAGAGACACACAGCACAGGGAGAGAGACACACACACACAGCATGGGGGGAGAGAGAGAGACAGCATGGGGAGAGAGAGAGAGATTGGGGAGAGAGAGAGAGACAGCATGGGGAGAGAGAGAGACACACACAGCATGGAGAGAGAGAGAGACAGCATGGGGAGAGAGAGAGAGAGACAGCATGGGGAGATAGAGAGAGACAGCATGGGGGAGAGAGAGACACAGCATGGGGAGAGAGAGAAACACAGCATGGGGAGAGAGAGAGACACAGCACGGGGAGAGAAAAAGACACAAAGCACGGGGAGAGAAAAAGACACACAGCACGGGGAGAGAGAGAGTGACACACAGCACGGGGAGAGAGAGAGACACACAGCACAGGGAAAGAGAGAGACACAGCACAGGGAGAGAGAGACACACAGCACAGGGAGAGAGAGACACACAGCACAGGGAGAGAGAGACACACAGCACGGGGAGAGAGACACACAGTACGGGGAGAGAGAGACACACAGCACAGGGAGAGAGAGACACACACAGCATGGGGAGAGAGAGAGACACACACAGCATGGGGAGAGAGAGAGACACACACACCATGGGAGAGAGAGAGACACACAGCATGGGGAGAGAGAGAGACAGCATGGGGAGAGAGAGAGAGACACAGCACGGGGAGAGAGAGAGAGACACAGCACGGTGGAGAGAGAGACACAGCACAGGGAGAGAGAGAGACACAGCACGGGGAGAGAGAGAGCACGGGGAGAGAGAGAGACACACATCACGGGAAGAGAGAGAGTCACAGCATGGGGAGAGAGAGAGAGAGAGAGAGACAGCACGGAGAGAGAGAGACACACAGCACAGGGAGAGAGACACACACAGCATGGGGGGAGAGAGAGAGACAGCATGGGGAGAGAGAGAGATTGGGGAGAGAGAGAGAGAGACAGCATGGGGAGAGAGAGAGACACACACAGCATGGAGAGAGAGAGAGACAGCATGGGGAGAGAGAGAGAGACAGCATGGGGAGATAGAGAGAGACAGCATGGGGGAGAGAGAGACACAGCATGGGGAGAGAGAGAGAGACTGCATGGGGAGAGAGAGAGACACACATCATGGGGAGAGAGAGAGACATCACGGGGAGAGAGAGACAGCATGGGGAGAGAGAGAGAGAGAGAGACACAGCACGGAGAGAGGGAGAGCGCACGGGGAGAGAGAGAGGGACAGCACGGAGAGAGAGAGACACAGCACAGAAACAGAGAGAGAGACACAGCACAGGGAGAGAGAGAGACACAGCATGGGGATAGAGAGACACCGCATGGGGAGAGAGAGACACAGCATGGGGAGAGAAAGAGACAGCATGGGGAGAGAGAGAGACAGCATGGGGAGAGAGAGACAGCACGGGGAGAGAGAGAGAGAGAGACACAGCATGGAGAGAGAGAGAGAGAGAGAGACACAGCACGGGGAGAGAGAGGGACAGCACGGAGAGAGAGAGACACAGCACAGGGACAGAGAGAGAGACACAGCACAGGAAGAGAGAGAGAGACAGCACGGGGAGAGAGAGAGACACAGCACAGGGAGAGAGAGAGACACACAGCACGGGGAGAGAGAGAGAGACACAGCACGGGGAGAGAGAGAGAGACACAGCACGGGGAGAGAGAGAGAGACACAGCACGGGGAGAGAGAGAGAGACACAGCACAGGGAGAGAGAGAGACACAGCACGGGGAGAGAGAGAGCACGGGGAGAGAGAGAGACACACATCACGGGGAGAGAGAGAGAGTCACAGCATGGGGAGAGAGAGAGACAGCACGGGGAGAGACAGAGACACACACAGCATGGGGGGAGAGAGAGACACAGCACGGGAAGAGAGAGCGAGAGACACAGCACGGGGAGAGAGAGACAGCACGGGAAGAGAGAGAGAGAGGGACACAGCATGGGGAGAGAGAGACACACAGCATGGGGAGAGAGAGAGACACACAGCATGGGGAGAGAGAGAGACTGCATTGGGAGAGAGAGACAGCATGGGGAGAGAGAAAGAGAGAGAGAGAGAGAGAGAGACAGCATGGGGATAGAGAGACACCGCATGGGGAGAGAGAGACACAGCATGGGGAGAGAGAGAGAGACAGCATGGGGAGAGAGAGAGGCACACACAGCACGGGGAGAGAGAGAGACATCACGGGGAGAGAGAGACAGCATGGGGAGAGAGAGAGAGAGAGACACAGCACGGAGAGAGAGAGAGCGCACGGGGAGAGAGAGAGGGACAGCACGGAGAGAGAGAGACACAGCACAGGGACAGAGAGAGAGACACAGCACAGGAAGAGAGGGAGAGACAGCACGGGGAGAGAGAGACACAGCACAGGGAGAGAGAGAGAGACACAGCACAGGGAGAGAGAGAGACACAGCATGGGGATAGAGAGACATCGCATGGGGAGAGAGAGACACAGCATGGGGAGAGAAAGAGACAGCATGGGGAGAGAGAGAGACAGCATGGGGAGAGAGAGACAGCACGGGGAGAGAGAGAGAGAGAGACACAGCACGGAGAGAGAGAGAGAGAGACACAGCACGGGGAGAGAGAGAGGGACAGCACGGAGAGAGAGAGACACAGCACAGGGAGAGAGAGAGAGACACAGCACAGGAAGAGAGAGAGAGACAGCACGGGGAGAGAGAGAGACACAGCACAGGGAGAGAGAGAGACACACAGCACAGGGAGAGAGAGAGACACACAGCACGGGGAGAGAGAGAGAGACACAGCACGGGGAGAGAGAGAGACACAGCACGGGGAGAGAGAGAGAGACACAGCACAGGGAGAGAGAGAGACACAGCATGGGGAGAGAGAGAGCACGGGGAGAGAGAGAGACACACATCACGGGGAGAGAGAGAGAGTCACAGCATGGGGAGAGAGAGACACACAGCACAGGGAGAGAGACACACACACACAGCATGGGGGGAGAGAGAGAGACAGCATGGGGAGAGAGAGAGAGATTGGGGAGAGAGAGAGAGACAGCATGGGGAGAGAGAGAGACACACACAGCATGGAGAGAGAGAGAGACAGCATGGGGAGAGAGAGAGAGAGACAGCATGGGGAGATAGAGAGAGACAGCATGGGGGAGAGAGAGACACAGCATGGGGAGAGAGAGAAACACAGCATGGGGAGAGAGAGAGACACAGCACGGGGAGAGAAAAAGACACAAAGCACGGGGAGAGAAAAAGACACACAGCACGGGGAGAGAGAGAGTGACACACAGCACGGGGAGAGAGAGAGACACACAGCACAGGGAAAGAGAGAGACACAGCACAGGGAGAGAGAGACACACAGCACAGGGAGAGAGAGACACACAGCACAGGGAGAGAGAGACACACAGCACGGGGAGAGAGACACACAGTACGGGGAGAGAGAGACACACAGCACAGGGAGAGAGAGACACACACAGCATGGGGAGAGAGAGAGACACACACAGCATGGGGAGAGAGAGAGACACACACACCATGGGAGAGAGAGAGACACACAGCATGGGGAGAGAGAGAGACAGCATGGGGAGAGAGAGAGAGACACAGCACGGGGAGAGAGAGAGAGACACAGCACGGTGGAGAGAGAGACACAGCACAGGGAGAGAGAGAGACACAGCACGGGGAGAGAGAGAGCACGGGGAGAGAGAGAGACACACATCACGGGAAGAGAGAGAGTCACAGCATGGGGAGAGAGAGAGAGAGAGAGAGACAGCACGGAGAGAGAGAGACACACAGCACAGGGAGAGAGACACACACAGCATGGGGGGAGAGAGAGAGACAGCATGGGGAGAGAGAGAGATTGGGGAGAGAGAGAGAGAGACAGCATGGGGAGAGAGAGAGACACACACAGCATGGAGAGAGAGAGAGACAGCATGGGGAGAGAGAGAGAGACAGCATGGGGAGATAGAGAGAGACAGCATGGGGGAGAGAGAGACACAGCATGGGGAGAGAGAGAGAGACTGCATGGGGAGAGAGAGAGACACACATCATGGGGAGAGAGAGAGACACAGCACGGGGAGAGAAAAAGACACAAAGCACTGGGAGAGAAAAAGACACACAGCACGGGGAGAGAGAGACACACAGCACGGGGAGAGATAGAGACACACAGCACAGGGAAAGAGAGAGACACAGCACAGGGAGAGAGAGACACACAGCACAGGGAGAGAGAGACACACAGCACGGGGAGAGATAGACACAGAATGGGGAGAGAGACACAGTGCGGGGAGAGAGAGACACACAGCACAGGGAGAGAGAGACACACACAGCATGGGGAGAGAGAGAGACACACACAGCATGGGGAGAGAGACACACACACCATGGGGAGAGAGAGAGACACACAGCATGGGGAGAGAGAGAAAACATGGGGAGAGAGAGAGAGAGAGCGCATGGGGAGAGAGAGAGAGACAGCACGGGGAGAGAGAGAGGGACAGCACGGAGAGAGAGAGACACAGCACAGGGACAGAGAGAGAGACACAGCACAGGAAGAGAGAGTGAGACAGCACGGGGATAGAGAGAGACACGGCACAGGGAGAGAGAGAGACACACAGCACAGGGAGAGAGAGAGGGACACACAGCACGGCGAGAGAGAGAGACACAGCACGGGGAGAGAGAGAGACACTGCACGGGGAGAGAGAGAGAGACACAGCACAGGGAGAGAGAGAGACACAGCACGGGGAGAGAGAGCACGGGGAGAGAGAGAGACACATCACGGGGAGAGAGAAAGAGAGAGTCACAGCATGGGGAGAGAGAGAGAGAGAGAGACAGCACGGGGAGAGAGAGACACACAGCACAGGGAAAGAGAGAGACACACACAGCATGGGGGGAGAGAGAGAGACAGCATGGGGAGAGAGAGAGAGATTGGGGAGAGAGAGAGACAGCATGGGGAGAGAGAGACACACACAGCATGGAGAGAGAGAGAGACAGCATGGGGAGAGAGAGAGAGAGAGAGAGAGAGACAGCATGGGGAGATAGAGAGAGACAGCATGGGGGAGAGAGAGACTCAGCACGGGGAGAGAAAAAGACACAAAGCACGGGGAGAGAAAAAGACACACAGCACGGGGAGAGAGAGAGAGACACACAGCACGGGGAGAGAGAGACACAGCACAGCACGGGGAAAGAGAGAGACACACAGCACAGGGAGAGAGAGAGACACAGCACAGGGAGAGAGAGAGACACAGCACAGGGAGAGAGAGACACACAGCATGGGGAGAGAGAGAGACACACACACCATGGGGAGAGAGAGAGACACACAGTATGGGGAGAGAGAGAGACAGCATGGGGAGAGAGAGAGAGAGAGACATCATGGGGAGAAAGAGAGACACACATACAGCATGGGGAGAGAGAGAGACACAGCATGGGGAGAAAGAGAGAGACAGCATGGGGAGAGAGCGAGACACAGCATGAGGTTAGAGAGACACAGCATGGGGAGGGAGAGACACAGCATGGGGAGAGAGAGAGAGAGAGAGAGACAGCATGGTGAGGGAGAGAGAGAGACACATCACAGGGAGAGAGAGAGACACAGCACGGGGAGAGAGAGACAGAACGGGGAAAGAGAGAGACACAGCACGGGGAGAGAGAGACACAGCACGGGGAGGGAGAGAGGGAGACAGCACGGGGGGAGAGAGAGAGAGACATCACGGGGAGAGAGAGAGGCACACACAGCACGGGGAGAGAGAGAGACATCACGGGGAGAGAGAGACAGCATGGGGAGAGAGAGAGAGAGAGACACAGCACGGGGAGAGAGAGAGAGACAGCACAGGGAGAGAGAGACACAGCACGGGGAGAGAGACACAGCACAGGGAGAGAGAGAGACACACACAGCATGGGGGGAGAGAGAGAGACAGCATGGGGAGAGAGAGAGACACACACAGCATGGAGAGAGAGAGAGACAGCATGGGGAGAGAGAGAGAGAGAGAGACAGCATGGGGAGATAGAGAGAGACAGCATGGGGGAGAGAGAGACACAGCATGGGGAGAGAGAGAGAGAGACAGCATGGGGAGAGAGAGAGACACACAGCATGGGGAGAGAGAGAGACACAGCACGGGGAGAGAAAAAGACACAAAGCACGGGGAGAGAAAAAGACACACAGCACGGGGAGAGAGAGAGAGACACACAGCACGGGGAGAGAGAGACACAGCACAGCACGGGGAAAGAGAGAGACACACAGCACAGGGAGAGAGAGAGACACAGCACAGGGAGAGAGAGAGACACAGCACAGGGAGAGAGAGACACACAGCATGGGGAGAGAGAGAGACACACAGCATGGGGAGAGAGAGAGACAGCATGGGGAGAGAGAGAGAGACATCATGGGGAGAAAGAGAGACACACACACAGCATGGGGAGAGAGAGAGACACAGCATGGGGAGAAAGAGAGAGACACAGCATGGGGAGAGAGCGAGACACAGCATGAGGTTAGAGAGACAGCATGGAGAGAGAGACACAGCATGGGGAGAGAGACACAGCATGAGGAGAGAGAGAGGCACACACAGCATGGGGAGAGAGAGAGACAGCACGGGGAGAGAGAGAGAGACAGCACAGGGAGAGAGAGACAGCACGGGGAGAGAGAGAGACACAGCACAGGGAGAGAGAGAGAGAGACAGGACGGGGAGAAAGAGAGAGAAACAGCACAGGGAGAGAGAGAGAGAGACACAGCACAGGGAGAGAGAGAGATACAGCACGGGGAGAGAGAGAGACAGCACAGGGAGAGAGAGACACAGCACAGGGAGAGAGAGAGAGACAGCACGGGGAGAGAGAGAGAGAGAGAGAGACTGCACGGGGGGAGAGAGAGACACAGCACGGGGGGAGAGAGAGACACAGCATGGGGAGGGAGACAGAGAGAGACAGCACGGGGAGAGAGAGAGAGAGACAGTACGGGGAGAGAGAGAGCGAGAGACACAGCACGGGGAGAGAGCGAGAGACACAGCACGGGGAGAGAGAGACAGCACGGGGAGAGAGAGACACAGCACGGGGAGAGAGAGACAGCACGGGGAGAGAGAGAGACACACACAGCATGGGGGGAGAGAGAGACAGCATGGGGAGAGAGAGAGACACACACACAGCATGGGGAGAGAGAGACACAGCACGGGAGAGCGAGAGAGAGACACAGCACGGGGAGAGAGAGCGAGAGACACAGCACGGGGAGAGAGAGAGAGACAGCATGGGGAGAGAGAGACACAGCATGGGGAGAGAGACACAGCACGGGGAGAGAGAGAGACACACACAGCATGGGGGGAGAGAGAGAGACAGCATGGGGAGAGAGAGAGACACACACACAGCATGGGGAGAGAGAGAGACACAGCACAGGGAGAGAGAGAGAGACACAGCACAGGGAGAGAGAGAGTGAGAGACACAGCACGGGGAGAGAGAGAGACAGCATGGGGAGAGAGAAACACAGCATGGGGAGAGAGAGACACACACAGCATGGGGAGAGAGAGACACACACAGCATGGGGAGAGAGAGAAACACACAGCATGGGGAGAGAGAGAGACTGCATGGGGAGAGAGACAGCATGGGGAGAGAGAGACACACACACACAGCATGGGGAGAGAGAGAGAGAGAGAGAGAGAGAGAGAGAGAGAGATAGAGAGAGAGAGAGAGAGAGGGACAGCATTGGGAGAGAGAGACACTGCATGGGGAGAGAGACAGCATGGGGAGAGAGAGAAAGAGAGAGAGAGAGAGAGAGGGACAGCATGGGGAGAGAGAGACACCGCATGGGGAGAGAGAGACACAGCATGGGGAGAGAGAGAGAGAGAGAGAGACAGCATGGTGAGGGAGAGAGAGAGACACATCACAGGGAGAGAGAGAGACACAGCACGGGGAGAGAGAGACAGAACGGGGAAAGAGAGAGACACAGCACGGGGAGAGAGAGACACAGCACGGGGAGGGAGAGAGGGAGACAGCACGGGGGGAGAGAGAGACATCACGGGGAGAGAGAGAGGCACACACAGCACGGGGAGAGAGAGAGACATCACGGGGAGAGAGAGACAGCATGGGGAGAGAGAGAGAGAGAGAGACACAGCACGGAGAGAGGGAGAGCGCACGGGGAGAGAGAGAGGGACAGCACGGAGAGAGAGAGACACAGCACAGGGACAGAGAGAGAGACACAGCACAGGGAGAGAGAGAGACACAGCATGGGGATAGAGAGACACCGCATGGGGAGAGAGAGACACAGCATGGGGAGAGAAAGAGACAGCATGGGGAGAGAGAGAGACAGCATGGGGAGAGAGAGACAGCACGGGGAGAGAGAGAGAGAGAGACACAGCACGGAGAGAGAGAGAGAGAGAGAGAGAGACACAGCACGGGGAGAGAGAGAGGGACAGCACGGAGAGAGAGAGACACAGCACAGGGACAGAGAGAGAGACACAGCACAGGAAGAGAGAGAGAGACAGCACGGGGAGAGAGAGAGACACAGCACAGGGAGAGAGAGAGACACACAGCACGGGGAGAGAGAGAGAGACACAGCACGGGGAGAGAGAGAGAGACACAGCACGGGGAGAGAGAGAGAGACACAGCACGGGGAGAGAGAGAGACACAGCACAGGGAGAGAGAGAGACACAGCACGGGGAGAGAGAGAGCACGGGGAGAGAGAGAGACACACATCACGGGGAGAGAGAGAGAGTCACAGCATGGGGAGAGAGAGAGACAGCACGGGGAGAGACAGAGACACACACAGCATGGGGGGAGAGAGAGACACAGCACGGGAAGAGAGAGAGCGAGAGACACAGCACGGGGAGAGAGAGACAGCACGGGAAGAGAGAGAGAGAGGGACACAGCATGGGGAGAGAGAGACACACAGCATGGGGAGAGAGAGAGACACACAGCATGGGGAGAGAGAGAGACTGCATTGGGAGAGAGAGACAGCATGGGGAGAGAGAAAGAGAGAGAGAGAGAGAGAGAGACAGCATGGGGATAGAGAGACACCGCATGGGGAGAGAGAGACACAGCATGGGGAGAGAGAGAGAGACAGCATGGGGAGAGAGAGAGGCACACACAGCACGGGGAGAGAGAGAGACATCACGGGGAGAGAGAGACAGCATGGGGAGAGAGAGAGAGAGAGACACAGCACGGAGAGAGAGAGAGCGCACGGGGAGAGAGAGAGGGACAGCACGGAGAGAGAGAGACACAGCACAGGGACAGAGAGAGAGACACAGCACAGGAAGAGAGGGAGAGACAGCACGGGGAGAGAGAGACACAGCACAGGGAGAGAGAGAGAGACACAGCACAGGGAGAGAGAGAGACACAGCATGGGGATAGAGAGACATCGCATGGGGAGAGAGAGACACAGCATGGGGAGAGAAAGAGACAGCATGGGGAGAGAGAGAGACAGCATGGGGAGAGAGAGACAGCACGGGGAGAGAGAGAGAGAGAGACACAGCACGGAGAGAGAGAGAGAGAGACACAGCACGGGGAGAGAGAGAGGGACAGCACGGAGAGAGAGAGACACAGCACAGGGAGAGAGAGAGAGACACAGCACAGGAAGAGAGAGAGAGACAGCACGGGGAGAGAGAGAGACACAGCACAGGGAGAGAGAGAGACACACAGCACAGGGAGAGAGAGAGACACACAGCACGGGGAGAGAGAGAGAGACACAGCACGGGGAGAGAGAGAGACACAGCACGGGGAGAGAGAGAGAGACACAGCACAGGGAGAGAGAGAGACACAGCATGGGGAGAGAGAGAGCACGGGGAGAGAGAGAGACACACATCACGGGGAGAGAGAGAGAGTCACAGCATGGGGAGAGAGAGACACACAGCACAGGGAGAGAGACACACACACACAGCATGGGGGGAGAGAGAGAGACAGCATGGGGAGAGAGAGAGAGATTGGGGAGAGAGAGAGAGACAGCATGGGGAGAGAGAGAGACACACACAGCATGGAGAGAGAGAGAGACAGCATGGGGAGAGAGAGAGAGAGACAGCATGGGGAGATAGAGAGAGACAGCATGGGGGAGAGAGAGACACAGCATGGGGAGAGAGAGAAACACAGCATGGGGAGAGAGAGAGACACAGCACGGGGAGAGAAAAAGACACAAAGCACGGGGAGAGAAAAAGACACACAGCACGGGGAGAGAGAGAGTGACACACAGCACGGGGAGAGAGAGAGACACACAGCACAGGGAAAGAGAGAGACACAGCACAGGGAGAGAGAGACACACAGCACAGGGAGAGAGAGACACACAGCACAGGGAGAGAGAGACACACAGCACGGGGAGAGAGACACACAGTACGGGGAGAGAGAGACACACAGCACAGGGAGAGAGAGACACACACAGCATGGGGAGAGAGAGAGACACACACAGCATGGGGAGAGAGAGAGACACACACACCATGGGAGAGAGAGAGACACACAGCATGGGGAGAGAGAGAGACAGCATGGGGAGAGAGAGAGAGACACAGCACGGGGAGAGAGAGAGAGACACAGCACGGTGGAGAGAGAGACACAGCACAGGGAGAGAGAGAGACACAGCACGGGGAGAGAGAGAGCACGGGGAGAGAGAGAGACACACATCACGGGAAGAGAGAGAGTCACAGCATGGGGAGAGAGAGAGAGAGAGAGAGACAGCACGGAGAGAGAGAGACACACAGCACAGGGAGAGAGACACACACAGCATGGGGGGAGAGAGAGAGACAGCATGGGGAGAGAGAGAGATTGGGGAGAGAGAGAGAGAGACAGCATGGGGAGAGAGAGAGACACACACAGCATGGAGAGAGAGAGAGACAGCATGGGGAGAGAGAGAGAGAGACAGCATGGGGAGATAGAGAGAGACAGCATGGGGGAGAGAGAGACACAGCATGGGGAGAGAGAGAGAGACTGCATGGGGAGAGAGAGAGACACACATCATGGGGAGAGAGAGAGACACAGCACGGGGAGAGAAAAAGACACAAAGCACTGGGAGAGAAAAAGACACACAGCACGGGGAGAGAGAGACACACAGCACGGGGAGAGATAGAGACACACAGCACAGGGAAAGAGAGAGACACAGCACAGGGAGAGAGAGACACACAGCACAGGGAGAGAGAGACACACAGCACGGGGAGAGATAGACACAGAATGGGGAGAGAGACACAGTGCGGGGAGAGAGAGACACACAGCACAGGGAGAGAGAGACACACACAGCATGGGGAGAGAGAGAGACACACACAGCATGGGGAGAGAGACACACACACCATGGGGAGAGAGAGAGACACACAGCATGGGGAGAGAGAGAAAACATGGGGAGAGAGAGAGAGAGAGCGCATGGGGAGAGAGAGAGAGACAGCACGGGGAGAGAGAGAGGGACAGCACGGAGAGAGAGAGACACAGCACAGGGACAGAGAGAGAGACACAGCACAGGAAGAGAGAGTGAGACAGCACGGGGATAGAGAGAGACACGGCACAGGGAGAGAGAGAGACACACAGCACAGGGAGAGAGAGAGGGACACACAGCACGGCGAGAGAGAGAGACACAGCACGGGGAGAGAGAGAGACACTGCACGGGGAGAGAGAGAGAGACACAGCACAGGGAGAGAGAGAGACACAGCACGGGGAGAGAGAGCACGGGGAGAGAGAGAGACACATCACGGGGAGAGAGAAAGAGAGAGTCACAGCATGGGGAGAGAGAGAGAGAGAGAGACAGCACGGGGAGAGAGAGACACACAGCACAGGGAAAGAGAGAGACACACACAGCATGGGGGGAGAGAGAGAGACAGCATGGGGGAGAGAGAGAGAGATTGGGGAGAGAGAGAGACAGCATGGGAGAGAGAGACACACACAGCATGGAGAGAGAGAGAGACAGCATGGGGAGAGAGAGAGAGAGAGAGAGAGAGACAGCATGGGGAGATAGAGAGAGACAGCATGGGGGAGAGAGAGACTCAGCACGGGGAGAGAAAAAGACACAAAGCACGGGGAGAGAAAAAGACACACAGCACGGGGAGAGAGAGAGAGACACACAGCACGGGGAGAGAGAGACACAGCACAGCACGGGGAAAGAGAGAGACACACAGCACAGGGAGAGAGAGAGACACAGCACAGGGAGAGAGAGAGACACAGCACAGGGAGAGAGAGACACACAGCATGGGGAGAGAGAGAGACACACACACCATGGGGAGAGAGAGAGACACACAGTATGGGGAGAGAGAGAGACAGCATGGGGGAGAGAGAGAGAGAGAGACATCATGGGGAGAAAGAGAGACACACATACAGCATGGGGAGAGAGAGAGACACAGCATGGGGAGAAAGAGAGAGACAGCATGGGGAGAGAGCGAGACACAGCATGAGGTTAGAGAGACACAGCATGGAGATAGAGACACAGCATGGGGAGAGAGACACAGCATGGGGAGAGAGAGAGGCACACACAGCATGGGGAGAGAGAGAGACAGCACGGGGAGAGAGAGAGAGACAGCACAGGGAGAGAGACACAGCACGGGGAGAGAGAGAGAGAGAGACATCACGGGGAGAGAGAGAGACACAGCACAGGGAGAGAGAGAGAGAGACAGGACGGGGAGAAAGAGAGAGAAACAGCACAGGGAGAGAGAGAGATACAGCACGGGGAGAGAGAGAGACAGCACAGGGAGAGAGAGACACAGCACAGGGAGAGAGAGAGAGACAGCACGGGGAGAGAGAGAGAGAGAGAGAGAGAGAGAGAGACTGCATGGGGGGAGAGAGAGACACAGCACGGGGGGAGAGAGAGACACAGCATGGGGAGGGAGAGAGAGAGAGAGACAGCACGGGGAGAGAGAGAGAGAGAGACAGTACGGGGAGAGAGAGAGCGAGAGACACAGCACGGGGAGAGAGAGACAGCACGGGGAGAGAGAGACACAGCACGGGGAGAGAGAGACACAGCACGGGGAGAGAGAGAGACACACACAGCATGGGGGGGGAGAGAGACAGCATGGGGAGAGAGAGAGACACACACACAGCATGGGGAGAGAGAGAGACACAGCACAGGGAGAGAGAGAGAGACACAGCACAGGGAGAGAGAGAGTGAGAGACACAGCACGGGGAGAGAGAGAGACAGCATGGGGAGAGAGAGAGAGACACAGCACGGGGAGAGAGAGACAGCATGGGGAGAGAGAGAGAGACACAGCACGGGGAGAGAGAGAGCGAGAGACACAGCACGGGGAGAGAGAGAGAGACACAGCACGGGGGAGAGAGAGACACAGCACGGGGAGAGAGACACAGCACGGGGAGAGAGACACACACAGCATGGGGGGAGAGAGAGAGACAGCATGGGGAGAGAGAGAGACACACACACAGCATGGGGAGAGAGAGAGACACAGCACAGGGAGAGAGAGAGAGACAGCACAGGGAGAGAGAGAGTGAGAGACAGCACGGGGAGAGAGAGAGAGACAGCATGGGGAGAGAGAGACACACAGCATGGGGAGAGAGAGACACACACAGCATGGGGAGAGAGAGACACACACAGCATGGGGAGAGAGAGAGACACACACAGCATGGGGAGAGAGAGAAACACACATCATGGGGAGAGAGAGAGACTGCATGGGGAGAGAGACAGCATGGGGAGAGAGAGACACACACACACAGCATGGGGAGAGAGAAAGAGAGAGAGAGAGAGAGAGAGACAGCATGGTGAGGGAGAGAGAGAGACACATCACAGGGAGAGAGAGAGACACAGCACGGGGAGAGAGAGAGACAGAACGGGGAAAGAGAGAGACACTGCACGGGGAGAGAGAGACACAGCACGGGGAGGGAGAGAGAGAGACAGCACAGGGGGAGAGAGAGAGAGAGACATCACGGGGAGAGAGAGCGAGAGACACAGCACGGGGAGAGAGAGAGAGACAGCACAGGGAGAGAGAGAAACAGCACAGGGAGAGAGAGAGAGAGAGAGAGAGACAGCACGGGGAGAGAGACACAGCACAGGGAGAGAGAGAGAGAGAGAGACAGGATGGGGAGAAAGAGAGAGAAACAGCACAGGGAGAGAGAGAGAGAGACACAGCACAGGGAGAGAGAGAGATACAGCACGGGGGGAGAGAGAGACAGCACAGGGAGAGAGAGACACAGCACAGGGAGAGAGAGAGACACAGCACGGGGAGAGAGAGAGAGAGAGAGAGAGAGAGAGAGACAGCACGGGGGGGGAGAGAGAGACACAGCACAGGGGGAGAGAGAGACACAGCATGGGGAGGGAGAGAGAGAGACAGCACGGGGAGAGAGAGAGAGACAGCACGGGGAGAGAGAGAGAGAGACACAGCACGGGGAGAGAGAGAGCGAGAGACACAGCACGGGGAGAGAGAGACACAGCATGGGGAGAGAGAGACAGCACGGGGAGAGAGAGAGAGACACACACAGCATGGGGGGGAGAGAGAGACAGCATGGGGAGAGAGAGACACAGACACAGCATGGGGAGAGAGAGAGACACAGCACGGGGAGAGAGAGAGACACAGCACGGGGAGAGAGACACAGCACGGGGAGAGAGAGACACACACAGCATGGGGGGAGAGAGAGAGAGCATGGGGAGAGAGAGAGACACACACACAGCATGGGGAGAGAGAGAGACACAGCACGGGGAGAGAGAGAGAGAGACACAGCACAGGGAGAGAGAGAGAGAGAGAGTGAGAGACACAGCACGGGGAGAGAGAGAGAGAGCATGGGGAGAGAGAGACACACAGCATGGGGAGAGAGAGACACACACAGCATGGGGAGAGAGAGACACACACAGCATGGGGAGAGAGAGAGACACACACAGCATGGGGAGAGAGAGAGACTGCATGGGGAGAGAGAGAGAGACTGCATGGGGAGAGAGACAGCATGGGAAGAGAGAGACACACACACAGCATGGGGAGAGAGAGAGAGAGAGAGAGGGACAGCATGGGGAGAGAGAGACACCGCATGGGGAGAGAGAGACACAGCATGGGGAGAGAGAGAGAGAGAGAGACAGCATGGTGAGGGAGAGAGAGAGACACATCACAGGGAGAGAGAGAGACACAGCACGGGGAGAGAGAGAGAGAGACAGCACGGGGAGAGAGAGAGACACAGCACAGGGAGAGAGAGACACAGCACGGGGAGGGAGAGAGAGAGACAGCACGGGGGAGAGAGAGAGAGAGAGAGACATCACGGGGAGAGAGAGAGCGAGAGACACAGCACGGGGAGAGAGAGAGAGACAGCACGGGGAGAGAGAGACACAGCACGGGGAGAGAGAGACACAGCACGGGGAGAGAGAGAGACACACACAGCATGGGGGGGAGAGAGAGAGACAGCATGGGGAGAGAGAGAGATACACACAGCATGGGGAGAGAGAGAGACACAGCACGGGGAGAGAGAGAGAGACACAGCTTGGGGAGAGACAGAGCGAGAGACACAGCATGGGGAGAGAGAGACAGCACGGGGAGAGAGAGACACAGCACGGGGAGAGAGAGAGACAGCACAGGGAGAGAGACACAGCACGGGGGAGAGAGAGAGAGAGACATCACGGGAGAGAGAGACACAGCACAGGGAGAGAGAGACAGCACGGGGAGACAGAGAGACAGCACAGGGAGAGAGAGACACAGCACAGGGAGAGAGAGAGACACAGCACGGGGAGAGAGAGAGAGAGACACAGCATGGAGAGAGAGAGAGACACAGCACAGGGGAGAGAGAGACACAGCACGGGGAGGGAGAGAGAGAGACAGCACGGGGAGATTGAGAGAGAGACAGCACGGGGAGAGAGAGAGACAGCACGGGGAGAGAGAGAGAGCGAGAGACACAGCACGGGGAGAGAGAGAGAGAGAGACACAGCACTGGGAGAGAGAAAGACAGCACGGGGAGAGAGAGACACAGCACGGGGAGAGAGACACAGCACGGGGAGAGAGAGAGACAAACACAGCATGCGGGGAGAGAGAGACATCATGGGGAGAGAGAGAGACACACACACAGTATGGGGAGAGAGAGAGACACAGCACGGGGAGAGAAAGAGAGACACAGCACGGGGAGAGAGAGAGCGAGAGACACAGCATGGGGAGAGAGAGAGACACAGCACAGGGAGAGAGAGAGACACAGCACGGGGAGAGAGAGACACAGCACGGGGAGAGAGAGAGACACACACAGCATGGGGAGAGAGAGAGAGAGACAGCATGGGGAGAGAGAGACACACACACAGCATGGGGAGAGAGAGAAACACACAGCATGGGGAGAGAGAGACACACAGCATGGGGAGAGAGAGACACACAGCATGGGGAGAGAGAGACACAGCATGGGGTGAGAGAGAGAGAGAGAGAGACAGCATAGGGAGGGAGAGAGAGAGACACAGCACAGGGAGAGAGAGAGACACAGCATAGGGAGAGAGAGAGAGAGACAGCACGGGGAGAGAGAGAGACACAGCACGGGGAGAGAGAGAGACACACAGCACGGGGAGAGAGAGAGAGACAGCACGGGTAGGGAGAGAGAGAGACAGCACGGGGAGGGAGAGAGAGAGACAGCACGGGGAGAGAGAGAGAGACAGCATGGGGAGGGAGAGAGAGAGAAAGCACGGGGAGAGAGAGAGCGAGAGACACAGCACGGGGAGAGAGAGAGACACAGCACAGGAAGAGAGAGAGACACAGCACAGGGAGAGAGAGAAAGACACAGCATGGGGAGAGAGAGAGAGTGTGTGTGAGAGAGAGAGAGAGAGTGTGTGAGAGAGAGAGTGTGTGTGTGAGAGAGAGAGAGTGTGTGTGAGAGAGAGAGTGTGTGTGAGAGAGAGAGTGTGTGTGAGAGAGAGAGAGTGTGTGTGTGAGAGAGAGAGTGTGAGAGAGAGTGTGTGTGAGAGAGAGAGAGGGAGTGTGTGAGAAAGAGAAAGTGTGTGAGAGAGAGAGAGAGTGTGTGAGAGAGAGAGTGTGAGAGAGAGAGAGTGAGAGAGAGAGAGAGAGAGAGAGAGAGAGAGAGACACCGCATGGGGAGAGAGAGAGAGAGACAGCATGGGGAGAGAGAGACACAGCACAGGGAGAGAGAGAGACACAGCACAGGAAGAGAGAGAGACAGCACGGGGAGAGAGAGAGACACAGCATGGGGAGAGAGAGAGACACAGCATGGGGAGAGAGAGAGTGTGTGTGTGAGAGAGTGTGTGTGAAAGAGAGAGAGTGTGTGTGTGAGAGAGAGAGTGTGTGTGAGATAGAGTGTGTGTGAGAGAGAGGGTGTGTGTGAGAGAGAGAGTGTGTGAGAGAGAGAGTGTGTGTGAGAAAGAGAGTGTGTGAGAGAGAGAGAGAGAGTGTGAGAGAGAGAGAGAGAGAGAGAGAGAGAGTGTGTGAGAGAGAGAGAGAGAGAGGGACAGCATGGGGACAGAGAGACACCGCATGGGGAGGGAGAGAGAGAGAGAGAGAGAGAGACAGCATGGGGAGAGAGAGAGAGAGACACAGCACAGGGAGAGAGAGAGACACAGCACGGGGAGAGAGAGAGACACAGCACGGGGAGAGAGAGAGAGAGACAGCACGGGGAGAGAAAGACACAGCACGGGGAGAGAGAGAGACACGGCACGGGGGAGGGAGAGAGAGAGACAGCACCGGGAGGGAGAGAGAGAGAGACAGCACGGGGAGAGAGAGAGCGAGAGACACAGCATGGGGAGAGAGAGAGACAGCATGGGGAGAGAGAGACACAGCACGGGGAGAGAGAGAGACACATACAGCATGGGGAGAGAGAGAGAGACAGCATGGGGAGAGAGACACACACAGCATAGGGAGAGAGAGAGACACAGCACGGGGGAGAGAGAGAGACACAGCACAGGTGAGAGAGAGCGCGAAAGTCACAGCACGGGGAGAGAGAGAGACAGCACGGGGAGAGAGAGACACACAGCATGGGGAGAGAGAGAGACACACAGCATGGGAGAGAGAGAGACACACACAGCATGGGGAGAGAGAGAAACACACAGCATGGGGAGAGAGAGAGACACACAGCATGGGGAGAGAGAGACTGCATGGGAGAGAGAGACAGCATGGGGTGAGAGAGAGAGACACACACAGCATGGGGAGAGAGAAAGAGAGAGAGAGAGAGAGACAGCATGGGGAGAGAGAGAGACACAGCACAGGGGAGAGAGAGACACAGCACGGGGAGGGAGAGAGACACAGCACGGGGAGAGAGAGAGAGACACAGCACAGGGAGAGAGAGAGACACAGCACGGGGAGAGAGAGAGCACGGGGAGAGAGAGAGACACACATCACGGGAAGAGAGAGAGTCACAGCATGGGGAGAGAGAGAGAGAGAGAGAGACAGCACGGAGAGAGAAAGACACACAGCACAGGGAGAGAGACACACACAGCATGGGGGGAGAGAGAGAGACAGCATGGGGAGAGAGAGAGATTGGGGAGAGAGAGAGAGAGACAGCATGGGGAGAGAGAGAGACACACACAGCATGGAGAGAGAGAGAGACAGCATGGGGAGAGAGAGAGAGAGACAGCATGGGGAGATAGAGAGAGACAGCATGGGGGAGAGAGAGACACAGCATGGGGAGAGAGAGAGAGACTGCATGGGGAGAGAGAGAGACACACAGCATGGGGAGAGAGAGAGACACAGCACGGGGAGAGAAAAAGACACAAAGCACTGGGAGAGAAAAAGACACACAGCACGGGGAGAGAGAGACACACAGCACGGGGAGAGATAGAGACACACAGCACAGGGAAAGAGAGAGACACAGCACAGGGAGAGAGAGACACACAGCACAGGGAGAGAGAGACACACAGCACGGGGAGAGATAGACACAGAATGGGGAGAGAGACACAGTGCGGGGAGAGAGAGACACACAGCACAGGGAGAGAGAGACACACACAGCATGGGGAGAGAGAGAGACACACACAGCATGGGGAGAGAGACACACACACCATGGGGAGAGAGAGAGACACACAGCATGGGGAGAGAGAGAAAGCATGGGGAGAGAGAGAGAGAGAGCGCATGGGAGAGAGAGAGAGACAGCACGGGGAGAGAGAGAGGGACAGCACGGAGAGAGAGAGACACAGCACAGGGACAGAGAGAGAGACACAGCACAGGAAGAGAGAGTGAGACAGCACGGGGATAGAGAGAGACACGGCACAGGGAGAGAGAGAGACACACAGCACAGGGAGAGAGAGAGGGACACACAGCACGGCGAGAGAGAGAGACACAGCACGGGGAGAGAGAGAGACACTGCACGGGGAGAGAGAGAGAGACACAGCACAGGAGAGAGAGAGACACAGCACGGGGAGAGAGAGCACGGGGAGAGAGAGAGACACATCACGGGGAGAGAGAAAGAGAGAGTCACAGCATGGGGAGAGAGAGAGAGAGAGAGACAGCACAGGGAGAGAGAGACACACAGCACAGGGAAAGAGAGAGACACACACAGCATGGGGGGAGAGAGAGAGACAGCATGGGGAGAGAGAGAGAGATTGGGGAGAGAGAGAGACAGCATGGGGAGAGAGAGACACACACAGCATGGAGAGAGAGAGAGACAGCATGGGGAGAGAGAGAGAGAGAGAGAGAGAGAGGGACATAGAGAGAGACAGCATGGGGGAGAGAGAGACTCAGCACGGGGAGAGAAAAAGACACAAAGCACGGGGGAGAGAAAAAGACACACAGCACGGGGAGAGAGAGAGAGACACACAGCACGGGGAGAGAGAGACACAGCACAGCACGGGGGAAAGAGAGAGACACACAGCACAGGGAGAGAGAGAGACACAGCACAGGGAGAGAGAGAGACACAGCACAGGGAGAGAGAGACACACAGCATGGGGAGAGAGAGAGACACACACACCATGGGGAGAGAGAGAGACACACAGTATGGGGAGAGAGAGAGACAGCATGGGGAGAGAGAGAGAGAGAGAGAGAGACATCATGGGGAGAAAGAGAGACACACATACAGCATGGGGAGAGAGAGAGACACAGCATGGGGAGAAAGAGAGAGACAGCATGGGGAGAGAGCGAGACACAGCATGAGGTTAGAGAGACACAGCATGGAGATAGAGACACAGCATGGGGAGAGAGACACAGCATGGGGAGAGAGAGAGGCACACACAGCATGGGGAGAGAGAGAGACAGCACGGGGAGAGAGAGAGAGACAGCACAGGGAGAGAGACACAGCACGGGGAGAGAGAGAGAGAGAGACATCACGGGGAGAGAGAGAGACACAGCACAGGGAGAGAGAGAGAGAGACAGAATGGGGAGAAAGAGAGAGAAACAGCACAGGGAGAGAGAGAGATACAGCACGGGGAGAGAGAGAGACAGCACAGGGAGAGAGAGACACAGCACAGGGAGAGAGAGAGAGACAGCACGGGGAAAGAGAGAGAGAGAGAGAGAGAGAGAGACTGCACGGGGGGAGAGAGAGACACAGCACGGGGGGGAGAGAGAGACACAGCATGGGGAGGGAGAGAGAGAGAGAGACAGCACGGGGGAGAGAGAGAGATACAGCACGGGGAGAGAGAGAGACAGCACAGGGAGAGAGAGACACAGCACAGGGAGAGAGAGAGAGACAGCACGGGGAAAGAGAGAGAGAGAGAGAGAGAGAGACTGCACGGGGGGAGAGAGAGACACAGCACGGGGGGAGAGAGAGACACAGCATGGGGAGGAGAGAGAGAGAGAGACAGCACGGGGAGAGAGAGAGAGAGAGACAGTACGGGGAGAGAGAGAGCGAGAGACACAGCACGGGGAGAGAGAGACAGCACGGGGAGAGAGAGACACAGCACGGGGAGAGAGAGACACAAGCACGGGGGAGAGAGAGAGACACACACAGCATGGGGGGGGGAGAGAGACAGCATGGGGAGAGAGAGAGACACACACACAGCATGGGGAGAGAGAGAGACACAGCACAGGGAGAGAGAGAGAGACACAGCACAGGGAGAGAGAGAGTGAGAGACACAGCACGGGGAGAGAGAGAGACAGCATGGGGAGAGAGAGAGAGACACAGCACGGGGAGAGAGAGACAGCATGGGGAGAGAGAGAGAGACACAGCACGGGGAGAGAGAGAGCGAGAGACACAGCACGGGGAGAGAGAGAGAGACACAGCACGGGGAGAGAGAGACACAGCACGGGGAGAGAGACACAGCACGGGGAGAGAGACACACACAGCATGGGGGGAGAGACAGAGACAGCATGGGGAGAGAGAGAGACACACACACAGCATGGGGAGAGAGAGAGACACAGCACAGGGAGAGAGAGAGAGACAGCACAGGGAGAGAGAGAGTGAGTGACAGCACGGGGAGAGAGAGAGAGACAGCATGGGGAGAGAGAGACACACAGCATGGGGAGAGAGAGACACACACAGCATGGGGAGAGAGAGACACACACAGCATGGGGAGAGAGAGAGACACACACAGCATGGGGAGAGAGAGAAACACACATCATGGGGAGAGAGAGAGACTGCATGGGGAGAGAGACAGCATGGGGAGAGAGAGACACACACACACAGCATGGGGAGAGAGAAAGAGAGAGAGAGAGAGAGAGAGAGAGACAGCATGGTGAGGGAGAGAGAGAGACACATCGCAGGGAGAGAGAGAGACACAGCACGGGGAGAGAGAGAGACAGAACGGGGAAGAGAGAGACACAGCACGGGGAGAGAGAGACACAGCACGGGGAGGGAGAGAGAGAGACAGCACAGGGGGAGAGAGAGAGAGACATCACGGGGAGAGAGAGCGAGAGACACAGCACGGGGAGAGAGAGAGA